>NC_069504.1:981980460-982085460 GCF_027579735.1 Bombina bombina
CGCCAGAGTGAACTGGTGAAAAAGCAGAGTGCTGATCTGAGGTCTGAGAGTATTGTGGATGAAGTGCAACAGTCTAGGAAAACTGCTAGTGAAAGGCACAGTGTGAGCGGTAGATCTAAAATAATGGAAAGGCCTAGAAGTGGATGGGCGCAACATGCCCGATGCACACGGTGCTACCGTGCCCATGATCAGAGTGTTATATGCCCGGCCAGAGATAAAAGATGCAGAAAATGTAACAGAATGGGCCATTTTGAAGTGGTGTGTAAAACTGAATACATTAAGGAGATGCAGGTGGACTGTGACCAGGAGGGTCAGGAAGTGTCTTTTGTGGGGTCCGTTGTGGAAGGGCCAAGCTCAGAGGAAGATTGGAAAGTTACTTTTACTGTAATGGGAGCCAAAGTTGATTTTAAGATTGACACAGGAGCAGATATCACTGTAATGTCTTTTGCTGAATTTATGAAACTGCCTCGACAGCCCCAGCTGGCGAAGGTTACTACAAATGTCCATAGTCCTGGTAGCCGCATTGATTGTATGGGGAAATTTCTTGCCAGCTGTGAGTACAAGCAAAGAAAGTTCACCATGTGGGTGCATGTGATTTGAGGTCAGTGTGCTAACAATTTATTGAGCAGAAAAGCAGCCTGTGACTTGGGCCTCGTGGCCAGAGTGAATGAGATTTCCGAAGATATGTTTGGCGAGTTGGGCCTACTGAATTGCAAACCAGTCCGTATAGCACTTAAAAGTGACGCAGTCCCATACAGTATTTCTACTCCCCGTAGAATTCAGTTCCCGCTCATGCCCCAAGTGGAGAAAGAACTTATACGCATGAAGTCTATGGGGGTTATTGAAGAGGTTGTTGAAGCGACTGATTGGTATGCCCCCATTGTTCCAGTTGCAAAGAAAAACGGAAAGGTGCGCTTCTGTGTGGACCTGAAAAGGTTGAATGAGGTAGTGAAGAGAGAGAGATTTGTGCTGCCGACATTAGAAGATATAGCTCCAAAGTTGGCTGGGGCGAAGTTCTTTTCCACATTAGACGCTTCTAGCGGCTTTTGGCAGATCCCCCTGGATCCAAAGTGCCGCAAATTAACTACCTTTATCACACCGGTAGGTCGGTTCTGCTTCTGCAGACTCCCCTTTGGGATATCCTCCGCTCCTGAAATCTTTCAAAGGGAAATTAGTTCTCTCCTGAGTGACCACGTGGGCACAGCGGTCGTCATGGACGACATTCTAGTGTATGGGTCTACAGTGGAGGAGCATGATCAACGTTTAAGTTGTGTGTTACAGGCTATCAAAGAGTCTGGGCTGAAGCAGAATAAAGAAAAATGTCATTTTAGGAAAACTGAATTATGTTACTTTGGGCATATCATCAACGGGGATGGCATCAAGCCAGACCCCGAGAAAATTTGTGCTATTGAACAGATGAAAAGTCCTTCTGATGTACATGAGCTGAGACAGATATTGGGCCTTGTAAATTACGTGGGCAAGTTTCTTCCAGATTTATCAACAGTTTTACACCCTATCACAGAGTTGCTTAAGAAAGACGTTGCCTGGGTTTGGGGACCTTTACAAGAAAAAGCTTTTCTGCAGGCTAAGTCCCTGCTGGGGTCTGCCCCAGTGCTTGGGTTCTGCGACCCTTCAAAAAAGACTGTGGTTAGTGCCGATGCAAGCAGTTATGGGTTGGGGGCTGCACTCCTGCAGTTAAATGAAAACAAACTACAGCCCATCGCCTACTGTTCCCGCACACTGACGGCTGTGGAGTCAAAATACGCTCAAATTGAGAAAGAGTGCCTGGCTGCAGTTTGGGCCTGTGAGCGCTTTCAGCGTTATCTAGTGGGTTTGGAGAAATTTAGTCTGGAAACTGACCACAAACCGCTAGTCCCTCTAATCAACTCTTATGACATTGACAAAACACCCTTGAGATGCCGAGACTTTTAATGAGACTGCTCAGGTTCAATGTTCAGGCAGTGCATGTGCCGGGGAAACAACTGGTTGTGGCGGATACACTATCCAGGCTCCCGCTGGCTGCTGCTGAAGAATCCTCCACGGAATCTGATGTGAAAGTGTATGTTGATTCAGTTCTGGCCTCTAAGTCCATTTCTTCAAGGAAACTGGAGGAAATAAAGAGAGAGACATATTTGGACACAGTTCTGCAAGAGGTTATAAAGTACATAAAAGAAGGCTGGCCCGAGAGCCGGGCAGCCTGGATGTCTTTAAGTGCTTACCAGCAAGAGAGGTCGCAGCTCACGGAGCTGGAGGGGTTGGTGCTGTTCCAAGACCGTATTGTAATTCCTGTCAGCATGAGGAAGGAGATGCTAAACAGGATTCACGATGGCCACTTAGGCATTACAAAGTGCAGAGAGAGGGCAGCTACAGCTGTGTGGTGGCCTGGGATCAGCTCCGACATTGCAAATCTAAATGTCTAAATGTGCCTTTTGCCGGGAACGCCGGCCTACTCAGAGAAGGGAGCCCTTGATTTCTACTCCGCTGCCTGCGGGGCCGTGGCAGAAAATAGCTGCTGATTTGTGTGAACTGCATGGGAAAAAGTTCCTTGTTGTGATCGACTAATATTCCAGGTATTTGGAAATTGCACCCCTGAATGATATTACAAGTCAGGCCGTTATCATTCGCCTGAAGAGCTTGTTCGCCCGGTGGGACATTCCAATGGAGCTGGTGAGTGATAATGGTATGCAGTTCGCTTCTACAGAGTTCAGTGCTTTCAGCAGGGAATATGACTTTGTACATTCCACGTCAAGTCCACATTATCCGCAGGCCAACGGAATGGCTGAAAGGGCAGTTCAAACAACAAAATTCATTCTAAAGCAATTTGAGCCGTACCTAGCCCTTTTGTCATACAGGGCGACGCCCATTCAAGCTACCGGTTTTAGCCCGGCACAGCTGATGCTAGGATGCCAGATTCGCACCACTTTACCCTCAGTGGGTGTTTTCAAGCCGCCTGGCCCTGTTCCTCGGGACGAAGTCCTTAGGAGGGATGAAGAGGCCAAAAAGGGTTATCGTTTCTTCTACGACAGGAGACATTCTGTCAGGCCCTTACAGGAACTGAAAGCGGGCCAAAGTGTCAGAATTAAACTGGATGATGAGAAGAAATGGAAGATGCCTGCTACGGTAGTTGGTCGCTCTCCAGAACCAAGGTCTTATACAGTCCTTACTGAGGGAGGGGCGGTTACACGCCGTAACCGAAGACATCTTCAGCCTGTACCTGAGAGTCTGAAACTGGATGCCTCAGTACCACCGCCGGTGGGATCCCCTGTTCTAAGAGAGGTGCCTTCCCCTCAGCAAGACCACAACGGGGATATATCTTTGCCTCCAGCGGACTCTTGTTCACCATCTTCTGTATCAGAGGACAGTTCATGCAAAGTTACATCAAGCGGAAGAGTGGTGAGACTTCCGGCCCGATATAGGGACTGACTTTAGCTAGAACAGTGACTGGAAGTATGGGCAGAATAATCCCATGGTCACTGTGGACTAGGGTAGTCTACCCCGATGTCCAAGTCAGGATGTAATTTATGTGTTTATATTTCCTGAACCTATTTGTTTATATATTGTTCAAAAAAATCGTTGTTGTATACTATGTTCGTATACCTTGTTATTTGTTATATTCAAATGTATGCTTCACATTTGAAAAAGGGGAAGATGTGATGAGAGCAGGATATGATGTCACTAGTTGGGGGAGGGGCTTAGGTCCGGTAGTCTTTGTCGCGTTTAGTTAGTGAAATCAACCTGACCAGATGTATGTTCCTGTGCTCTGTAATAAAATAGAGTTGTACCATCATTGCTGTGTCCTGCATATGTCCTGCATCTCATGACAGTAACAAAAAAAAATTCTCGTCCTCTTTTATGCGTTCAGTAACCAGTAATATAACAGTTTTACCGAAAATTCCTTGTTACACTGCTATATTTTGCTATTTATTTTATTTAGGCGGGTGGAGTGATCGGGGGTAGAGAGAGAGAAGGGGGAAGGAAGAAGAAGAAAAAAAAAAAAGGGAGGAAGACCCTTATCATAGGCCTAGTAGAACCTGGTTAGAATGCCTAAATGGGTATATTAAATGATCAATCTCATTATTTTACAAAGATTTTATGAATAGTGACCATTTTGCAAAAAAGTTACTTACATCTCTATCATCATGTATATGTGCGTCATGTTGTTCCAATATACATTGTTTTTTAATACAATTTATGATCTCTGTTATGCTGGGAACTTCAGCTTCTTTCCATTTTTTGAAGATTATTATATAGTAGCTACGATAGCCAAAATAATATTTTTTTTTTCCTTAGTAGGTCATTCTTCTCTTCCAACCTCAAAGAATACTATCTTCTTCGCACACAAGAGCACCCAAGACTTTATCTTCAACTTTTTATTCAGCCAATATTGTAATTTATACCAAAGATGTCTAATCTTTGGACAATCCCATAGCATATGTTTAAAATTGGCAGATGTAAGTGAATAATTTGGACATTGGTAGAAATCATAGTTTCCACATTTAAACCCCTTTTCCGGCGTGAAGTATGTCATGTGTAATAATTTAGTGTGAGCTTCCCTCCATGTGGAAGACAGAGTAGCTTGCATGACTTCCATAATAGATTTGTGTATATTAAGAGTTTCTAATGGTTCCGGTGTTAGTATTGCTGCCCATTTTGAAAATATTTTTGTTAAATTGCTAGGGCCTTTTTGAAAAAAAAGACTTTGATAACATGTGGATATGGACATATGTCCATTTTTAACTAATACCAACCAGTTTTACAATGCCCCCAGGACCAATTCCACCCAGATTAATTTATCAGCTGTCCGACATAGTGCCTGACTTGCAAGTAGGCGAAAAAGTATTTCTGTGGAAGTTCATATTCCCTTCTAAGGGAATCAAAGGTTTTAAAACATCTCGTCTCTACGTCTAGTAATTGAGCTATCCTATTCAGGCCTGCGCTATGCCATCTTTGAAATAGAGCTGATTGCACGCCTGCGGGAAACTGAGGGTTCCCCTTCAGCGGTAAATATCTAGAGATCTTCGCATCTAGTTTTAAGAGATTGCAGATTTTAGACCAGGCTTTGATAGGATTAATTAAGGACCTACATTTTTTTACTTCAGGTGGGATTCTCGCGATTTTGATATGAATTAGTGCTGTGAGCGAGAATGGAAAGGTTATATTAGCTTCTAGCTTATTATCTGTTACATAGCCCTTGGAAAAAATCCAATCAGTTACTATCCGTGCCAGAAAGGCATAGTTATATAATTAGAGATCCGGCAAAGCGAATCCCCAAAATTTTTTAGGTAGTGATAATTTTTTCAATGAAATTCTAGTTTTTTTACCTTGCCATATAAATTTCCTTAAGGCCGTATTAAATACCCTAATATCTTTCCCTTTCAACATAACTGGAATATTTTGGCATCTGTATAATATTTTAGGGAGCAAGATCATTTTATATAACGCTATGCGACCTGATATTGACAAAGGAAGATTTTGCCAGTTTTTCATTATTTCGATTACATTGTTAAGTACTGGAATTATATTAAGATCATACCAGTCATCTGGATTGGGGGAGATTACCATGCCCAGATATTTGAATGAGCCAGTTACGGTAGTAAAAGGTATATTTTGTAATGAACGTTTAGTCTGTTTTATCCATAATAATTCGGATTTGGTAGTATTTATCTTATATCCTGAAAACGAGGCAAATTGCCTAATAATAGAAAGGAGCCTTGGGAGATTAAGTCGAGTGTCCTGCATATATATAAGTATATCATCAGCATATAAGTTCTTTCTTACCTATTCTAATACCGTCAAGTTGTTGCCGAATCAAAGTTGCCAATGGTTCGAGAACATAACATTTCTCTTGTTAAGTGTATCCAGTCCACGGATCATCCATTACTTATGGGATATTAACTCCTCCCCAACAGGAAGTGCAAGAGGATTCACCCAGCAGAGCTGCTATATAGCTCCTCCCCTAACTGCCATTACCAGTCATTCTCTTGCACCCAACAAATAGATAGGATGTGTGAGAGGACTGTGGTGATTATACTTAGTTTCATACCTTCAATCAAAAGTTTGTTATTTTATAATAGCACCGGAGTGTGTTATTCCTTCTCTGGTAGAATTTGAAGAAGAATCTACCTGAGTTTTTCTATGATTTTAGCCGGAGTAGTTAAGATCATATTGCTGTTTCTCGGCCATCTGAGGAGAGGTAAACTTCAGATCAGGGGACAGCGGGCAGATTAATCTGCAAAGAGGTATGTAGCAGCTTATTATTTTCTGACAATGGAATTGATGAGAAAATTCTGCCATACCGATATAATGTAAACTCAGCCTTAAATGCAGTAGCAGCAACTGGTATCAGGCTGTCATGTATGTATATTTTACACTTCAGTATTCTGGGGAATGGCACTTCACTGGAATTATACTGTATGCATAAAACTTTAGCCTAATTTGCAGGGACTAGCAACAGGCTTTTTAATAACACTCAATTTATTAATGTTAAACGTTTTTTGCTGGCATGTAAAATCGTTTAATTTTCTGAGGTACTGGGTGAAAAAATGTTTTGGGCACTATTTTTTTCCACTTGGCAGTCGTTTTATTTAATTTATGACAGTTTACTGATCTCTCTCACTGTTATGTGTGAGGGGGAGGGGCCTTTTTTGGTGCTTTTGCTACGCATCAAAAAATTCAGTCAGAAGTTTATTGTCTTCCCTGCATGATCCGGTTCATCTCTACAGAACTCAGGGGTCTTCAAAACTTGTTTTGAGGGAGGTAATCACTCACAGCAGAGCTGTGAGATTGTAGTTGACTGTGATAAAAAAACGTTTATTTCTGTATTTTTTTTCTGCTATCAGGGTTAGTTATCCTTTGCTAATGGGAGCAATCCTTTGCTAAAATTGTGTTTTTTTACAAAGATTTGATGCTATAACTTTTCAGTTTATTAATTTTCAACTGTCATAACTTTTTCTGTGCTTCTTATAGGCACAGTACGTTTTCATATTATAGTAAATTACTTGAAAAGTATTTCCAAGTTGCTAGTTTATTTGCTAGTGTGTTAAACATGTCTGATTCAGAGGAAGATATCTGTGCTATATGTGCTAAAGCCAAAGTGGAGCCCAATAGAAATTTATGTACTAACTGTATTGATGCTACTTTAAATAAAAGTCAATCTGTACAAATTGAACATATTTCACCAAACAACGAGGGGAGAGTTATGCCGACTAACTCGCCTCACGTGTCAGTACCTGCATCTCCCGCTCGGGAGGTGCGTGATATTGTAGCGCCGAGTACATCTGGGCGGCCATTACAAATCACATTACAGGATATGGCTACTGTTATGACTGAAGTTTTGGCTAAATTACCAGAACTAAGAGGTAAGCGTGATCACTCTGGGGTGAGAACAGAGTGCGCTGATAATATTAGGGCCATGTCAGACACTGCGTCACAATTTGCAGAACATGAGGACGGAGAGCTTCATTCTGCGGGTGACGGTTCTGATCCAAACAAACTGGATTCAGATATTTCAAATTTTAAATTTAAGCTGGAAAACCTCCGTGTATTACTAGGGGAGGTGTTAGCGGCTCTGAATGATTGTAACACAGTTGCAATACCAGAGAAAATGTGTAGGTTGGATAAATATTTTGCGGTACCGGCGAGTACTGACGTTTTTCCTATACCTAAGAGACTTACTGAAATTGTTACTAAGGAGTGGGATAGACCCGGTGTGCCGTTCTCACCCCCTCCGATATTTAGAAAGATGTTTCCAATAGACGCCACCACACGGGACTTATGGCAAACGGTCCCTAAGGTGGAGGGAGCAGTTTCTACTTTAGCTAAGCGTACCACTATCCCGGTGGAGGATAGCTGTGCCTTTTCAGATCCAATGGATAAAAAGTTAGAGGGTTACCTTAAGAAAATGTTTGTTCAACAAGGTTTTATATTGCAACCTCTTGCATGCATTGCGCCTGTCACGGCTGCAGCAGCATTTTGGTTTGAGTCTCTGGAAGAGACACTTGAATCAGCTCCATTAGATGAGATTACACACAAGCTTAAAGCCCTTAAGTTAGCTAACTCATTTATTTCAGATGCCGTAGTACATTTAACTAAACTTACGGCTAAGAATTCCGGATTCGCCATTCAGGCACGCAGAGCACTGTGGCTAAAATCCTGGTCAGCTGACGTTACTTCTAAATCTAAATTGCTTAATATACCTTTCAAAGGGCAGACCTTATTCGGGCCCGGGTTGAAAGAAATTATCGCTGACATTACAGGAGGTAAAGGCCATGCCCTGCCTCAAGACAGAGCCAAACCTAAGGCTAGACAGTCTAATTTTCGTTCCTTTCGTAATTTCAAAGCAGGAGCAGCATCAACTTCCTCTGCACCAAAACAGGAAGGAGCTGTTGCCCGCTACAGACAAGGCTGGAGACCTAACCAGTCCTGGAACAAGGGCAAGCAGTCCAGGAAACCTGCTGCTGCCCCTAAGACAGCATGAATCGAGGGCCCCCGATCCGGGAACGGATCTAGTGGGGGGCAGACTTTCTCTCTTCGCCCAGGCTTGGGCAAGAGATGTCCAGGATCCCTGGGCGTTAGAGATCATATCTCAGGGATACCTTCTAGACTTCAAATTCTCTCCCCCAAGAGGGAGATTTCATCTGTCAAGGTTGTCAACAAACCAAATAAAGAAAGAGGCGTTTCTACGCTGCGTACAAGATCTTTTATTAATGGGAGTGATCCATCCGGTTCCGCGGTCGGAACAAGGACAAGGGTTTTACTCAAATCTGTTTGTGGTTCCCAAAAAAGAGGGAACTTTCAGGCCAATCTTGGATTTAAAGATCCTAAACAAATTCCTAAGAGTTCCATCGTTCAAAATGGAAACTATTCGGACAATTTTACCCATGATCCAAAAGGGTCAGTACATGACCACAGTGGATTTAAAGGATGCTTACCTTCACATACCGATTCACGAAGATCATTACCGGTATCTAAGGTTTGCCTTTCTAGACAGGCATTACCAGTTTGTAGCTCTTCCATTCGGATTGGCTACGGCTCCGAGAATCTTCACAAAGGTTCTGTGTGCTCTTCTGGCGGTACTAAGACCGCGAGGAATTGCGGTAGCTCCGTACCTAGACGACATTCTGATACAAGCTTCAAGCTTTCAAACTGCCAAGTCTCATACAGAGTTAGTACTGGCATTTCTAAGGTCGCATGGATGGAAGGTGAACGAAAAGAAGAGTTCTCTCTTTCCACTCACAAGAGTTCCCTTCTTGGGGACTCTTATAGATTCTGTAGAAATGAAGATTTACCTGACAGAAGACAGGTTAACAAAGCTTCAAAATGCATGCTGTGTCCTTCATTCCATTCAACACCCGTCAGTAGCTCAATGCATGGAGGTGATCGGCTTAATGGTAGCAGCAATGGACATAGTACCCTTTGCACGTCTACATCTCAGACCGCTGCAATTGTGCATGCTAAGTCAGTGGAATGGGGATTACTCAGACTTGTCCCCTACTCTGAATCTGGATCAAGAGACCAGAAATTCTCTTCTATGGTGGCTTTCTCGGCCACATCTGTCCAGGGGGATGCCATTCAGCAGGCCGGACTGGACAATTGTAACAACAGACGCCAGCCTACTAGGTTGGGGCGCTGTCTGGAATTCTCTGAAGGCTCAGGGACAATGGAATCAGGAGGAGAGTCTCCTACCAATAAACATTCTGGAATTGAGAGCAGTTCTCAATGCCCTTCTGGCTTGGCCCCAGTTAACAACTCGGGGGTTCATCAGGTTTCAGTCGGACAACATCACGACTGTAGCTTACATCAACCATCAGGGAGGGACAAGAAGCTCCCTAGCAATGATGGAAGTATCAAAGATAATTCGCTGGGCAGAGTCTCACTCTTGCCACCTGTCAGCAATCCACATCCCGGGAGTGGAGAACTGGGAGGCGGATTTCTTAAGTCGTCAGACTTTTCATCCCGGGGGAGTGGGAACTTCATCCGGAGGTCTTTGCCCAAATACTTCGACGTTGGGGCAAACCAGAGATAGATCTCATGGCGTCTCGACAGAACGCCAAGCTTCCTCGTTACGGGTCCAGATCCAGGGATCCGGGAGCGGTTCTGATAGATGCTTTGACAGCACCTTGGACCTTCGGGATGGCTTATGTGTTTCCACCCTTCCCGATGCTTCCTCGATTGATTGCCAGAATCAAACAGGAGAGAGCATCAGTGATTCTAATAGCGCCTGCATGGCCACGCACGACTTGGTATGCAGATCTAGTGGACATGTCATCCTGTCCACCTTGGTCGCTACCTCTGAAACAGGACCTTCTGATCCAGGGTCCCTTCAAACATCAAAATCTAATTTCTCTGAAGCTGACTGCTTGGAAATTGAACGCTTGATTTTATCAAAACGTGGTTTTTCTGAGTCAGTTATTGATACCTTAATACAGGCTAGGAAGCCTGTTACCAGAAAGATTTACCATAAGATATGGCGCAAATACTTATATTGGTGTGAATCCAAGAGTTACTCATGGAGTAAGGTTAGGATTCCGAGGATATTGTCTTTTCTACAAGAAGATTTAGAAAAGGGTTTATCCGCTAGTTCCTTAAAGGGACAGATTTCAGCTCTGTCCATTCTTTTACACAAACGTCTGTCAGAAGTTCCGGACGTTCAAGCTTTTTGTCAGGCTTTAGCTAGGATCAAGCCTGTGTTTAAAACTGTTGCTCCACCATGGAGTTTGAACTTAGTTCTTAATGTTTTACAGGGGGTTCCGTTTGAACCCCTTCATTCCATTGATATCAAGTTGTTATCTTGGAAAGTTCTGTTTTTAATGGCGATTTCCTCGGCTCGAAGAGTCTCTGAGTTATCTGCCTTACATTGTGATTCTCCTTATCTGATTTTTCATTCAGACAAGGTAGTTCTGCGTACTAAACCTGGGTTCCTACCTAAGGTGGTCACTAACAGGAATATCAATCAAGAGATTGTGGTTCCATCTTTGTGTCCTAATCCTTCTTCAAAAAAGGAACGTCTGCTACACAATCTAGATGTAGTCCGTGCCCTGAAATTTTATCTACAGGCAACTAAGGATTTTCGACAAACGTCTTCCCTGTTTGTCGTTTATTCTGGTCAGAGGAGAGGTCAAAAAGCTTCGGCTACCTCTCTCTCCTTTTGGCTTCGTAGCATAATACGGTTAGCCTATGAGACTGCTGGACAGCAGCCTCCTGAAAGAATTACAGCACATTCTACTGTGGCTTCCACTTGGGCCTTTAAGAATGAGGCTTCTGTTGAACAGATTTGCAAGGCTGCAACTTGGTCTTCTCTTCATACTTTTTCCAAATTTTCCAAATTTGACACTTTTGCTTCTTCGGAGGCTGTTTTTGGGAGAAAGGTTCTTCAGGCAGTGGTTCCTTCCGTATAAAGAGCCTGCCTGTCCCTCCCGTCATCCGTGTACTTTAGCTTTGGTATTGGTATCCCATAAGTAATGGATGATCCGTGGACTGGATACACTTAACAAGAGAAAACATAATTTATGCTTACCTGATAAATTTATTTCTCTTGTAGTGTATCCAGTCCACGGCCCGCCCTGTCACTTTAAGGCAGGTAATTTTTCCATTAAACTACAGTCACCACTGCACCCTATGGTTTTCCTTTCTCTGCATGTTTTCGGTCGAATGACTGGTAATGGCAGTTAGGGGAGGAGCTATATAGCAGCTCTGCTGGGTGAATCCTCTTGCACTTCCTGTTGGGGAGGAGTTAATATCCCATAAGTAATGGATGATCCGTGGACTGGATACACTACAAGAGAAATAAATTTATCAGGTAAGCATAAATTATGTTTTTTTTTGTTTGTTTTTTTTCAGTTTTTTTTTTTATTGTTCAACATAATAACTTCCAACATTTTGTTTACGCCATGCAAGACGCGATTTAAACATTTAACAAAAAATAATCTACAATCAATCTTGACTGTCTTAATGATATAAATTAGATTCAATGTCTTAAAAAAAAAAAAGAAATAATATTAGCTTAGATTAAGCCCTAGTTCTTCTAGTTAATTTCTTTCAGTTCTTTAGTTGATTTTTAATTCTAACTATAAACCCCACCCAACCCCCACAAAACAACCCTAGAAGGAAAAAAAAGAGAAGAGGAAGAGAAAAAAAAAAAAAAAACCCACAAGAGAAAGAAATTCCCCTTCTCACCCAATTCACTCCCCTCGTCCACCCAGTGAGAACATAACATTTTAATGGTATAACCTATTATTCCACACTTGTGTATCCTTATTATCAGGAATTTTATTAATCCTCTATATTATATAGTAATGTGTATAGGAGAGACTCACCAAATGTTGTAGTTGTTAGGTAGAGATTCGGATTATATACCTTGTGAGCTGGTCTAATGTTAGAGTCAGTGTGGTATTCCTGTTGCTTAGAGATATATTAACTCAAAAGTTGCAGTTTGTATCTGTTCTAAGTGTTAAGTTGGTGTTCATTTCGTAACAGTATACCAGCTCTAATAAATTGTTTTCTAAAGATATCCCGAAGATATTGTCACCTTACACTTAGGTGAACCCCCTAGGGTATCCGTATCATAATATAGCTACAAATGTTTACGAATCAGGTGTTGCAAAAAAAGTTTAGGGTTAAGTATCTTGTGGGCTAGTATCGCTTATTGGAGTCAATATGGTATTCCTATTACACAGTAAGTGAGTATTAACACAGACGCATAATTTGACGCTTGTTATAAATATTGAGTCAATACACTCTGTAATAGTATGTAAACTCCACTAAGCTGTTAAGATAAAGTTATCCTCTAAATGCAACTACGTTACATTTAAGTAATCCCCATAGCATATCAGGTCAGTCACGCCCATATTTTGAGCATCATCGGTGGACATCCAATCCGATCAGTATCTCAGCCATCCTGGTTGTTTTCAGTGATTGGCTGAGCTTAGTCCGTGAGTTTTACTTTTGAGAAGCAGCTAATTGCTTAATTGTATGCAAAATTTATGAAGTTTTGTTGCAAAACACTATATTAATGATCTACGTATTAGGACATTGTTATCACCAAATTTACGATATATTGTGGATTATGGGCCTTTTATTTTCTTAGAGGATCTGGAAGTGACCATATATAATCCAGCACACTTGTGTATTAGCAAGTGACATGTGTTGTATTATTATATATGGTCACTTCCAGATCCTCTAAGCAAATCAAAGACCCATAATATATCGTAAAAATTTAGCAATAAGCTGCTAATTAAAAGTGAAAGAAGACCTGTAGAGGAAAAACAGAGGAGCCACATCGAGTAGTATAGTCTAGTAAATCCAGCAATAGGAGGATCCAGAGCCTCTAGTAGTGGCAACTCACAAGATGCAGCGGCACAACCAGAGTGCCGTCCAGTGCAGCACGGGATCTACACAGTCGCCCGTATGACTCAGAGAGGTGTCAGGATATGTCTGATGTAAAGACAGGTGACCGGATAGGCCAATCGGGTGAGCCAAAAGAGGGATGCAGGATGCAGTCAAAGTGGAGACCGCAAGCTCAAATAAAAATGGAAGTACAGGAGCACAGATAGTGTAAAAGTGTAAGGGTAGCAATAGCGACGCGTTTCTCAGCAACAATACAAGCTGTTTCATCAGGCTAGATGCACTATCCAAACACTTGCTCCTTATTATAGCGTTAGTTGGCCAATCAGATGTCAGGTCAGTTGCAACACCTTTAATGATGTCAAATACAATCACATAGAAAGGAGGGATAAAAAGGCAACGAACCATTTTATGTGGGTCTAGATATGGCTCTATGTATATTTAGTAGCTATGGGTCACCATTACAACCCAATTATTCTTTGGAATTTTCCTATATCTGATTTATACTAAGATATAACTCGGTCATTCTAGTTCCTCCCCTATTTAAGATATATCCCACCCACTACTAAACAGTAGTGGAAGATTCTCTCTGTTTTACAGTGCATTTAGGTATCTTTGTGAAGTGTAATGACCATTTACATCTGCAGTATTTTTTATTATTCCCTGATATTGGTGTCCATCTGTAAGGTCTTTCGCAATACATTGTCTATCATATCTAGATACACTTATATGTATGTTTATTTTGGCCCATTATAGTTGAATAGGTATTTTTTAATACCTTGTTCAGAAACGTTTTTATTGATTTTTATTATTGTATTTTACTAGGTATTTATGTATTTTTTCTAAATTATCTATACATTTATATATATATTTTTACTGTGTGTTTTATTTTAAATTTCTGTATATTAGTTATTGATCGTTAGTTCTCCTATCACTGACGGTTGGGTGCCTTTTTTGCCCTCCTTTCTATGTGATTGTCATTTGACATCATTGAAGGTGTTGCAACTGAACTGACATCTGATTGGCCAACTAACGCTATAATAAGGAGAAAGTGTTTGGATAGTGCATCTAGCCTGATGAAACAGCTTGTATTGTTGCTGAGAAACGCGTTGCTATTGCTACCCTCTGTGTAACAAATAAAGTTTACACTTTTACACTATCCGTGCTCCTGTACTTCCATTTTTATTTGAGCTTGCGGTCTCCACTTTGACTGCATCCCTCTTTTGGCTCACCCGATTGGCCTATCTGGTCACCTGCCTTTACGTCGGACGTATCCTGACACCTCTCTGAGTAATACGGGCTACTGTGTACGGCCCGTGCTGCACTGGACGGCACTCCGGTTGTGCTGCTGCATCTTGTGAGTTGCCACTATTAGAGGCTCTGGATCCTCCTATTTCTGGATTTACTAGACTATACTACTCGATGTGGCGCCTCTGTTTTTCCTCTACAGGTCTTCTTTGAATTATCCATCTATTAAGAGTGCGGCCTACCACTGACTTACCTATCCATCTGTTTACAGCCACAAGCGCACCTCCTGTTGGGATTTCTGCAATCTCTCCTTGTGAATCGTTCTTAAAAGTGAAACTCATGGACCAAGCTCAGCCAATCACTGAAAGCAACTAGGATGGCTGAGATACTGATCGGATTGGATGTCCGCCGATGACGCTCGAAATGTAGGCATGACTGACCTGATACACTATAAAAAGCCGACTACCCAGTGGCGCGATTACCTTTGACAAAGCCGGTTATGGAGAAACAGTTAGGGACGCTAGGGTACTGGTGAGGAGTCTTAGGAACTCCTCTGTTTTTAGACTGCCTCAGGTTACCTTAATGCAGTCTATTTATCTACTATAGTAATGCTTTGCCTATGATTACAACCTTGTTAAAATGGTTCTGAGTTTCTACACTTATAGATCACGCTACTCTAAGCCGGCGCAAAGCCTCTTCCTGGGTCTAAAATGAAGAATCCGGCTTCCTCCAATCACGGCGTTGAATCACTGATTCCCCCGGGGGGGGGGAGCCGTGATTGGAGGATGACCTATCCATCATTTCTGACGTCAGAAATGGCTTGCGACGACCGGAGGAAGCTGGAGCTGCTGTTAAGATTAAAAGGTAAGTATTTTTTCACAACAGGAGTGAAATGTAAATTTTGATGAATTAAAGTGCCCATTTTTAATCAAATTTTTAAAAACCAGGCACTTTAGCATCAAAATTTACATTCACTTTAAGTGAGACCAGCTCACAAGGTAGATTATCCGAATCTCTACAACAACTACAACCTTTTGGTGAGTCTCTCATATACACCTTACTATATAATAAAAAGGTTTAATAAAATTCCTGATAATAAGGATACACAAGTGTGGAATAACAGGTGCATAGAACATTGTTAAGCGCACACTACCATTAGTGCAACCTCCAATACACATGGGGAGGTGTAAACTGGTATAGTAAACTCACATTATACTTCTATAATCTAGGTGGGCAAATCATTCCTTATGATACAATATATTCTACGGCTTTTAAGTACCTGAGAGTGCTTTTAATTTACAAATCCAATTTTACGTGACTTAATAAAAGTTACGTTTTAAACAACCATTATTGCCCCATTTCACATACGTGTTGCAAGTTGTTTTTTCTCTTTCCAGATTTTGAAAGCTGCTAGATGAATCTGAAACCACAGATTGCTATTAGTGTATTCTTTACAATAGTTGGTTCTCTTACCTATGTGCACGCTACCAACCTAGATATCTCTTCAACAAAGAATAACATGAGAATGAAATAAATTTGATAATAGAAGTAAATTGGAAACTTTTTAAAAATTGTATTCTCTATCTGAATCATGAAAGAAAATTTTGGAGATTAATGTCCCTTTAACATTCTTATGGAAAATATATTTTATAAAACGCATCTGGTTTTTGTACTAAAAAAATTTACATTTTCTAACATAAAATTATTTGAAAAACAAAATAGATTCTATTAAGGAAAAAGTGCATGAAATCAGTATTATCCTACATATTTAATGACACCTGAAGAGCAATATTTTTTTTATTTATAACATTTTACAACTTAAAAACAACTGATTGATTACTAAAGAAATATGTAGAGCTCCCATCCGGCAAATATATTGTGGTATTATTCCTGCATGGGAGACCGGCATATGTATTGTGGTATTATTCCTGCATGTGAGACCAGCATATGTATTGTGGTATTATTCCTGCATGGGAGACAGGCATATATATTGTGGTATTATTCCTGCATGGGAGACCGGCATATGTATTGTGGTATTATTCCTGCATAGGAGACCGGCATATATATTGTGGTATTATTCCTGCATAGGAGACCGTCATATATATTGTGGTATTATTCCTGCATAGGAGACCGGCATATATATTGTGGTATTATTCCTGCATGGGAGACCGGCATATATATTGTGGTATTATTCCTGCATAGGAGACCGGCATATATATTGTGGTATTATTCCTGCATGGGAGACAGGCATGTATATTGTGGTATTATTTCTGCATGGGAGACCGGCATATATATTGTGGTATTATTCCTGCATAGGAGACCGGCATATATATTGTGGTATTATTCCTGCATGGGAGAACGGCATATGTATTGTGGTATTATTCCTGCATGGGAGACTGGCATATATATTGTGGTATTATTCCTGCATGGGAGACCGGCATATATATTGTGGTATTATTACTGCATGGGAGACCGGCATATATGATTTAGATAGAGCATGCAATTTTAAGCAACTTTGTCATTTACTCCTATTAGCAATTTTTCTTCATTCTCTTTGTATTTTTATTTGAAAAGCAGACATGCAAGCTTAGGAGCCAGCCCATTTTTGGTTCAGTACCTGGGTAGCACTTGCTGATTGGTGGCTAAACACCCCTGACCAGTTTCTTACAAATAGCCTTGGCTGCCCAGTTGCAGAAGGCTTCGAGCAAATGTTAAGAGATATGATTAAGAGTAAGAAGTGGTACACTTCTGGCATATATATTGTGGTATTATTCCTGCATGGGAGACCGGCATATATATTGTGGTATTATTACTGCATGGGAGACCGGCATATATATTGTGGTATTATTACTGCATGGGAAACCGCCATATGTATTGTGGTATTATTCCTGCATGGGAGACCGGCATATATATTGTGGTATTATTCCTGCATGGGAGACAGGCTTATGTATTGTGGTATTATTCCTGCATGGGAGACCGGCATATATATTGTGGTATTATTACTGCATGGGAGACCAGCATATATATTGTGGTATTATTCCTGCATGGGAGACCAGCATATATATTGTGGTATTATTCCTGCATGGGAGACTGGCATATATATTGTGGTATTATTCCTGCATGGGAGACTGGCATATGTATTGTGGTATTATTCCTGCATGGGAGACCGGCATATATATTGTGGTATTATTCCTGCATCGGAGACCAGCATATATATTGCGGTATTATTCCTGCATGGGAGACTGGCATATATATTGTGGTATTATTCCTGCATGGGAGACTGGCATATATATTGTGGTATTATTCCTGCATGGGAGACCGGCATATATATTGTGGTATTATTTCTGCATCGGAGACTGGCATATGTATTGTGGTATTATTCCTGCATGGGAGACCAGCATATGTATTGTGGTATTATTCCTGCATGGGAGACCAGCATATATATTGTGGTATTATTCCTGCATGGGAGACTGGCATATATATTGTGGTATTATTCCTGTATGGGAGACTGGCATATATATTGTGTTATTATTCCTGCATGGGAGTTTATTCCTGCATGGGAGACCGGTATATATATTGTTGTATTATTTCTGCATGGGAGACCAGCATATATATTGTGGTATTATTCCTGCATGGGAGACCGGCATATATATTGTGGTATTATTCCTGCATGGGAGATTTCACTTTCTTAGGACAAAAGTCCCAGTTACCAAAGTTATAACCTAGGACTACCCCAGCGCTGCTTACGGCCTCCTATGGCTCTAATCATGCTCGGATCCACCCGCCCACCAAACGCTCTGTGACAGTACCCCTGCCACTCATGGCTTTGTCGGAAAAACACCCCTGACCAAGTTTTACATCCTGCAGAAAAAATATCTAGTTCTATATGACCACTTACTCTGTTATTTAACAACCCTCTCTTTCTATCTACAGAGTATGCACCTATGCCCCCACCAGCAGAAAACTTCTACATTGCTATTTACCAACTCCTCAATAATTGTAGATTTAAGTCTTATTTGGAAGTTAAAACAGAATTCTGCCCCTATTTGATAAATGATGCATATATTTCCAAGAAGGGTATGCAATATCTACCAGCCCTTACAAAGATAAAATACTGAGACCCCTCACCCCTTTCGAAACATCTTTGTATCTTACCTACTATTTCTAATCAACATCTATCCCTCACCTACAAAATCCTGAGAGGATCATTCTCCACTCATAAACACTCATAAAGATCAAATTGGAAAAAAGAACTTACAGGGACATGAAATTTGTGATTTAGATAGAGCATGCAATTTTAAGCAACTTTGTCATTTACTCCTATTAGCAATTTTTCTTCATTCTCTTTGTATTTTTATTTGAAAAGCAGACATGCAAGCTTAGGAGCCAGCCCATTTTTGGTTCAGTACCTGGGTAGCACTTGCTGATTGGTGGCTAAACACCCCTGACCAGTTTCTTTTTTTTTTTTTTTAAAGCAACTTTATTGAAGATATTATTTCAGTAATACAATTGGTGGAGACGCAGCTCCTAGTCAGTATTATTTCAATCATTATTGCATTTTATAGAGTTACATTCTTATATTCCTTACATAACTTATTTATTAGAGAAGTCAACTCAGTTTTGCTTCAGTCCTTTTTATAGTTCCTTCCAAATTTGTGAAAGCCGTAATGGCTTTATGAACAATAACAGAAAAAAAAAAATTGTATAATTGGGATAAAGAAAAAACAAAACTCAAAAGGGGAAAAAATAAAAATTGGGGTCCCGTCCCGTCCAGCCCCTCCCCAGTGTCCTGCTATTTTTAAAAGTGTGTACTCTCTTTGACCCACTTTAATTGGCCATTCTTTGAAGTAATTTAATTGTTCTCTCTGATTTCTTATATTCCTCCCATATCTGGGATAGTTCCGCGTAAATTTCCATCTTTTCGTTTTTTAAATAATAATACTCTTCTAGTTCGACTAGGTCTGAGGTCTTCCTAATCCACATGTCTAATGAGGGGGCATCTCTATGTTTCCAGTTTTTAGCGATTAATATTTTAATTCCATTTGTCATAATTTTAAACAAATTAAGATTGGGTTTGTATTTAATGTTAGGGGGTTTATTCAACAACCATATCAGTGGGTCTAGTGGCATTTCAATGCCTAATATATGTTCTATCTCTGAGATCACCAGTCTCCATAAGTTTTGTATGGTGTTACACCACCACCACATGTGTGCTGTGTCACTATTGATATGGCCGCATCTCCAGCATTGGTTTTTTTGCAAGCGGAATAGTCGGTGAAGTTTTCTGGGAGTGAAGTACCATCTATGTAATAATTTAATGTTTATCTCTACAACGGAGGAGAAGATTGAAGTTTTCAGGGTGGCTTGGAGCATGGAGGTGCTTGTTTGAGGAAGTATAATAACTCCCAAATCCGATTCCCACCTCTCCATATATGGAGGTATATAACCGGGTGGCTTTTGAATTAGTATTTTGTATATGGCGGACAGGGTGTGCCGAAGAGGAGGGGGTAGGTTACACAGGAGCTCAAACTTCGTCAATGGTCTAGTCATATTCTCTCGTCCCTTGTGTTTAAGTATATAGTGTCCTGCTTGCCTGTAGTTATACCAGTCAGAGAAACATTCATGACCGTCCGTTATTAAATCAGTTTGTGCTCGTATGCTTTCGTCAGTGATCATTAATCGTATTGTAAAGTCTCTATTTACTGTCTCTAGTGTAGTGGAGCGTGAGAAAGGTCGTAATGTGTATTCTCCATTTTCTATTAATGAAGTCATTGGTGACGGTATAGAAGAGACAAATAAAGAGGTATCTATTACTTTTTTCCAGACCCGGAATGTTTCTTGGGTTATGGGGTTATTCCATTTCAAGGATTTAAAGTAGTCTGGGTTACACCAGCATAGTCGTCCCAGGTGTGGTCTCTGTGCTATCATGTGTTCCAGGGGGACCCAGCGCTTATAATGGAAGTGGATATTCCAGTCCATTACCCTTTGAAGAAATATGGATTGTCTATATAAATTGAGGTTCGGAACTCCTAGCCCTCCATAGGACTTGGGGGTTTGCATTATGTGTTGACTAATCCTTGGTGTCTTCCTATCCCAAATAAAGTCACTGAATGCTTTTTGTATTGAGTTTCTTGGGAGAGAAATAGGTATTGTCTGGAGGTAATAAAGTATTTCCCCTGACCAGTTTCTTACAAATAGCCTTGGCTGCCCAGTTGCAGAAGGCTTCGAGCAAATGTTAAGAGATATGATTAAGAGTAAGAAGTGGTACACTTCTAAAATAAGTGTTACAAATAAAAATTGATGCAGTATACAATGCTTCTGGATAATTTAGTTCTAAAAAAAAAATAGTTATAATTTAGAATACAAATCTTCCATTACAACAATTATAGTAGATTTCTCACTGTGGGCCTGATATTAAAAATCTTGCCGTTCAGGGAAGATATTATAAGAAGTTTTGTTAGAGCGGCCTCCCTTAAAAAAAAAAAAATCTAAATACAAATTTTAACTTGAGACATTTTTATGTTGCTATGTAGTGTTCTTTATGTGAAACAGAGACTCCTATATTAGAATATAATTTTTTTTGCGGGATTTCTCTCCATGCCGGTGAGGCCCTGCGTCTTTTCTTCCTGTGATATCATCAGTTATGCAAATGAGTGAACACTATGAAATATTCAAGTTGGAAGGTCTGGTATAAGCACATTCACCAAATTTTAAAGGAACATTCTAAAACAAGAAAATTACACGCTCAAAATCTTTAGAATATTAGATTTTGTCATTACTGACTGTAACTTACTATTCTTTTTTTAACCCCTTACATTTTAAACAGATTGGTATGGCTCCCTAGGCCAAACAAGTGGGCATTTAATAAAAACAAAAAAGGAATGGATGCAATTAAAAATTAGTTGATTTATTTATGAGGTTAAAACTCTGCACTCTAAAGGTGTGAAAGGTTTTCCTGCAGACAGGGAAGGCTTCAATATTTCAGTTTTACATCGTTCAATAGCAATCTAGCAATGTCTTTATCAATTGACTCCTGTCTTAGCCAGTAAGTAAGTATGCTTCAGAATCAGTTTTAATCCTGACTCGACTAAAAAAAAATAATTTAAGCAAACAAGAGATCATGATCAAGAACCTAATTTTAGGGCCCACAACATGGATATATATATATATATATATATATATATATATATATATATATATACACTGCTCAAAAAAATAAAGGGGACACTAAAATAACACATCCTAGATCTGAATGAATTAAATATTCTAATTAAATACTTTGTTCTTTACATAGTTGAATGTGCTGACAACAAAATCACACAAAAATTAAAAAATGGAAATCAAATTTTTTAACCCATGGAGATCTGGATTTGGAGTCACACTCAAAATTAAAGTGGAAAAACACACTACAGGCAGATCCAACTTTGATGTAATGTCCTTAAAACAAGTCAAAATGAGGCTCAGTAGTATGTGTGGCCTCCACGTGCCTGTATGACCTCCCTACAACGCCTGTGCATGCTCCTGATGAGGTGGCGGATGGTCTCCTGAGGGATCTCCTCCCAGACCTGGACTAAAGCATCCACCAACTCCTGGACAGTCTGTGGTGCAACGTGAAGTTGGTGGATGGAGCGAGACATGATGTCCCAGATGTGCTCAATTGGATTCAGGTCTGGGGAACGGGTGGGCCAGTCCATAGCATCAATGCCTTCGTCTTGCAGGAACTGCTGACACACTCCAGCCACATGAGGTCTAGCATTGTCTTGCATTAGGAGGAACCCAGGGCCAACTGCACCAGCATATGGTCTCACAAGGGGTCTGAGGATCTCATCTCGATACCTAATGGCAGTCAGGCTACCTCTGGAGAGCACATGGTGGGCTGTTCGGCCCCTCAAAGAAATGCCACCCCACACCATTACTGACCTACTGCCAAACCGGCCATGCTGGAGGATGTTGCAGGCAGCAGAACGTTTTCCACGGCATCTCCAGACTGTCACGTCTGTCAAATGTGCTCAGTGTGCACCTGCTTTCATCTGTGAAGAGCACAGGGCGCCAGTGGCGAATTTGCCAATCTTGGTGTTCTCTGGCAAATGCCAAACGTCTTGCACGGTGTTGGGCTGTAAGCACAACCCCCACCTGTGGACGTCGGGCCCTCATACCCCCCTCATGGAGTCTGTTTCTGACTGTTTGAGCAGACACATGCACATTTGTGGCCTGCTTGAGGTCATTTTGCAGGCCTCTGGCAGTGCTCCTTCTGTTCCTCCTTGCGCAAAGGCAGAGGTAGCGGTCCTGCTGCTGGGTTGTTGCCCTCCTATGGCCTCCTCCACGTCTCATGATGTACTGGCCTGTCTCCTGGTAGCGCCTCCATGCTCTGGACACTACGCTGACCGACACAGCAATCCTTCTTGCCACAGCTCGCATTGATGTGCCATCCTGGATGAGCTGCACTACCTGAGCCACTTGTGTGGGTTGTAGACTCCGTCTCATGCTACCACTAGAGTGAAAGCACAGCCAGCATTCATAAGTGACCAAAACATCAGCCAGAAAGCATAGGAACTGAGAAGTGGTCTGTGGTCACCACCTGCAGAACTACTCCTTTATTGGGGGTGTCTTGCTAATTGCCTATAATTTCCACCTGTTGTCTATCCCATTTGCACAACAGCATGTGACATTGATTGTCACTCAGTGTTGCTTCCTAAGTGGACAGTTTGATTTCACAGAAGTGTGATTGACTTGGAGTTACATTGTGTTGTTTAAGTGTTCCCTTTATTTTTTTGAGCAGTATATATATATATATATATATATATATATATATATATATAATTTTATTAATATTTATATGAATTATTTTTTATTAGAACGTTTATATATGAGTGTAACACTTTATTTAAATGTATTTATGTTGTGTTTAGTGAACATTTATTTTTAGATATCTATAGCAATAAAGTAAAAACCAGTGTTAGAACACTTCTCTTTTCAGTGGTTGTAGCCAGCCCCGGTTCTCTCAAGCCGTATAATAGAATATATCTTGCTGAAAAGGCGGCACTGTATCACTCAAGGGATAAAGCTGTCCAGGTGTCGTGCTTGTCAGTTTCTTTCGACCGTGTATACCTCCAAGAGATAAAGGTCCACAATAGTGCAGTAAATTCAAAACCACCCAGAGGCACAAATAGTATACTCTCAGGTTTCAAATAAAGAATGCGCGTTTATTTAAAACAGCAGCAGGACATCCGCCTGGTACAGCTCAAAATATTTAATAAAAATCAGAATAAAAAGCTCTACGCGTTTCAGCTACACATAGCCTTTTTCAAGAGCACATAAAACAATTTGTAACAAGCTGTTATAGCCTGGCACTGGAGTTAATTATATATATATATATATATATATATATATATATATATATATATATATATAGTGTGTATATATATATATATATATATATATATATATATATATATGTATACTGCCTATCTTCCTCTTGTCACTCCCTAAACCAGGTGTGCTGAGTTAGTTTACATCAGGGTTTTATTCTTTTATTCTATGCATTCTGTTGTCAAGCGCAACTTCAGCATTTACTTTTATCGTGTATTACGCATACAAGTTAGCAAGGTCGCAATATTACAATATTGCGACTGCATTACCGTTGCTGTACCACTTGTTAATTAGCCCATAATGATTAGTTGAACTTAAACCCGCCATACAGCCATAATAAATAGTGAAAGATTCTACTTTATATAAGGGACAATTGATATCGTTTACAATACATGTAAGGTTATTTAAGTTAAATAAAGACATATATACATTACAAACAGCCAGTATATATTTTAGTAACTATATATGACAAATCACATTAGTTTTCTTCCTCCCTGATCAGTAGTCATTCTACTAATCTTGAATTATCATTGTCACAAGATTCAGTAGTGTTTGATGATAGCGATCAGTAATTTTTCCATTAATGCACATTCATTCTGATAATTGAGTGCTTTGCCCCATGCATTTCTGACTCTTTTCAAGAAAAAGGTCTGACACTCCATGTGTCTTGGCAGCTAGGGAGAAGGAGATTATTTTTTTCCCTCAGTATGTCAAAGGGTACCTGATGGATTTACATTGTAATTACAATTATCCTTATCTCCTGCCTGGCCACATACTCATCTCAGCCAGAACATGTACTCAGGAAAACTCATGCATTTACTTACCATATCACTGGTGGTGCATTTTAGCCTACACATTCACAGCAAATTAACTTCTTTCATTGTACAGGATCTGCTATGTACAGCTTTCTGTTAACAGATAGCTAAAGAATGACACATTCATTTTGGATACTTTATTTTGTTAGATACAGTTCGCTATTGTCTGTTTTTTTAAATTACATTGCATTTGTTATATGAAAAGCAGCCTAGCAGAGTAAAACAATGTACCAAACATTTGTATAAAATAAATGCATTACAGGCTGATATATATGATATACATACATATATATAGATAGATATGAAATATAGATATGGATATATACATATATATATATATATATATATATATATATATACACATATATACATATATATATACACACATATATATATATATATATATATATATATATATATATATATAAAGCAAAAATGATTTTAAGAAAAGTGAGTCACAATATATAACCCTGGATCAGTCCAAAACAAAATGCATCTAAAGATATTTCTAAAATACAGAAAAGAGAGAGGGCGCTCCCATAGTGCATCAACAAGTACAATATAAATGCTTGTAAAAATTGCAATGCCTTCACAAATCAAAAAGCACGATTATTCTGACTGTGTGAGAAATGATTATTCTGACAATGTGTGAGAAATGTGCAGCACCCCAGCTTGTTCCAATATTCCAAATCTGTAAAACATCAAGCAGAAAAAGATACTTATATTATGTATTAACAGACAAGTGTATGAGTGTGTATATATATATATATATATATATATATATATATATATATATATATATATATATATATATATATATATAGCTGTTTAGTGCAAGAAGTATCATCATTAAATTTTATTGATTGGCAAGAAAGGTCAAGGATTTATGTACTTCCCATGACATTACAAAGACTAATTAATAATTTAATAAGAAGCATTCTTGGTGGGCCATTAAATTGTCATATATTAAGGCTACCAAAGCTGTCAAGTCACACAATAAGCAAATGTAAAATATGTCATCAAGTCACATTTGGGACAAATATTCACAGGAAATGAAAATGGAGGTCAACAACCCCCAAATATATGAAACAAATTTATGTTCTTGTTTAATTCCTTGTTCAATATAAATACAGACCAGTGATATATCTGAGGGTCATTAAGCTCAAAATGTAGTTCCCGATAAAGGGCTAGATTATGAGTGGCGTGCTGTTTCACGCAAGCTATAAGGGGTATATCATCTCTCTTTGCGTGTGTCGGTAGTAGCGTATTACGACTTGAAAGTAAATGCGTTCACTTGAGCACAATTGAATTTAATGCGTATCGTGTACGACTTCAAAGCTCTGGTTAACTGTTACACTCTTGAACAAAACTCATCAAAAATACATTGTACGGTACAGTTACACTCATAATAACAATATCTCATAAAACTTATGCAAATTATTAAAACATATTCCATAAAAAGTTATAAGGGCTCAAAGATATGGGGTCTCAGGTGTTAGAACAAAAGGCCTGCAAAGTAACTAAGGTTTTTTCCCACTTTTCATGTTTCATTGAAGTCTATGGGGTAATACGCTAAGATGTTTGCGATATTCGAAGATCAGTTTTGTGTGTGTGTGTCTGGTTAGCGCTCGTGGGCAAACTTTTTACTTTCAACACGCTGTGCGCAAAAAGCCTCCGTTTAGTGAAGTTGCGCTCCACTAATAATTAAAACATTTTTATGTTTACTGAAAAAAAAAGTACACTGCACCCTTATTATTATTTGTCCTGCTTTTACTGCAATTTAACTGTAATGTGTAGCTTTTCCACCACCCAATAGAGGCTGGAGTGCATTCTGTTGAATTCATAGTCCTTATCCTCCTGTACAATGATTGCTTAAGAGCACAATTATTAATTGGCCACAGCAAAAGAGATAACATTTACAACAGGAGTAACCAAACATTTTAATACTTAGGGTTGGTCACAAATGGTGGGGTTTGGCCAGGAGCCACATTACATTGTACTCACATAATTATACTAATCCTAAAGTCTTAAAATAAAATACAATTCTAATCACATTTTTAGATATAAATACCATTTTACAGTAGTTGCTAGTAATACATTGTATTTAAAGTGTATATGGCGTGCAAAGACAACAGTCTAAAGCAGCATTATAGTGATAAAATGACTGTCTCTAATACATTAGACCATTTAACCATTTTATCGCAAATAAAACTGAAAAACTGTGGGCCAGATTACGAGTGCAGTGACTGTGCAAATGTTTGTGTGCAAACGATAAGGAGTTTATCAGGTGTTTAACAAAATTGACTCCATCAGAAATGAAATCACCTCTCAACTTACTACCAATCTCCCACCCCCCAAAAAGCTCACAATCTTTCAAAACCCAAATACCCTTAAATTAAGCGCTTTTGCCCCTGTTACAGAGGAAGACGTTTCTGCCCTTATACTGTCCTCCCACCTCACTACCTGTCCCCTCGACCCCAGGGATTTACATCTCAGGTGCCTGTAAGCACAAAAACCTGAAGCGCCCTCTCTCAAAAAAAAGTGAAAAAACAGAGGAATTTTTTTTATTGTTATTAATTAACTCCAATTATATAACTCCAATTATTTAACCCAAATGTTTTCTTTCATGATTCAGATAGAGCATTCCATTTTAAACAACTTTCTAATTTAATTATATTTTTCTCTGTTCTCTTGCTATCTTTATTTAAAAAAGCCGGAATAGCTTAGGAGCAGGCCCATTTTAGGTTCAGCACCCGGGATAGTGTTTGCTTATTGGTGGCTACATTTAGCTCCTAAGCTTTACATTCCTGCTTTTTAAATAAAGATAGCAAAAGAACAAAGAAAAATTGATAATAGGAGTAAATTAGAAAGATGCTTAAAATTGCTGCTTTATCTGAATCATGAAAGGTAAATTTGGGTTTAGTATCCCTTTAAGTTCTTAACTCAAGTGAATGCTCATTAATACTCATTAGTTGTGGAGAGCTTGATTCGCCTTAGTTATCAAAGCCTGCAGACCGGCAAAAGTAGAAATCTGTGACATAACATATGATCCGCCGGTCTCAGTCTGACACAGATCGATGCTTACGTCACTACAGATGTTCCGAATGCAAATTTGGCACTATCTGACTACTTTTGCTAGTTAACAAATATCTACCAGGTACGCTTGTGACTATTCCGGCCCAGCGTACCTGGTTTTCATTCCGCCGCCCTTAGGAATAAATGGGAGCCTGAAAGCAGAGAAAGCTCATGTTCGCTGCTGCACGATATCCCATTGATTCATATGGGAGAATAAAAGTTACGTTTACACCTAACACCCTAACATGTACCCCGATTCTAAACACCCCTAATTTTCTGCCCTGACACCACCGTCACCTACATTATACTTATTAACCCCTAATCTGCCGCCCGCCACCTACATTATACTTATTAACCCCTTATCTGCCACCCCCTACACTGCCGCCACCTACATTATACTTATTAACCCCTAATCTGCTGCTCCCGCCACCGCCACCACCTACATAAAGTTATTAACCCCTATCCCGCCGCTCCCGGACCCAACCGCAACTAAATAAATGTATTAACCCCTAAACCCCTGGCCTCCCACATCACTAGCACCTACTGAACCTATTAACCCCTAAACCACCAGCCCCCCACATCGCCATAAACTGAATTAAACTATTAACCCCTAAATCCCTATTTTATAATACATTTAAACTTACCTTTAGATTTAAATTAAACTATATTAAACTATTAATTAATCTACCCTAACTATTAGACTAAAATTACATTAAACTATATTAAACTAATAATTAATCTACCCTATTAGACTAAATTACATTAAACTACAAATTAAATTAAATATATTATATATTTAAACACCTAACGCTACTCAAATAATTTAAAGCTTCACTAAAATATTACTAAGTTACAAAAAAATAACAACTAAGTTACAAAAAATAACAAACACTAACGGCGAGATTATGAGTTTTTGTCGGTAAGGCTTGCGTTGCTAACGAGCTTTTTTTCCCCACCACTCCCTTAAGACAACGCTGGTATTACAGGTTTTTTTTAAACCTGGTGTTAGCCGCAAAAAGGTGAGCGTAGAGCAGAATTTAGCTCTACATCTCACCTCAATACCAGCATATTAAGGTAAGCTGGCTAAACGTGCTCGTGCACGATTTCCCCATAGGAAAAAATTGGGCTGAGTTGTCTGAAAAAAAACCTAACACCTGCAAAAAAGCAGCGTCCATCTCCTAACGCAGACCCATTGTTTCCTATGGGGAAATTAATTTTATGTCTACACCTAACACCCTAACATGAACCCGAGTCTAATCACCCCTAATCTTACACTTATTAACCCCTAATCTGGTGCCCCCGCTATTGCTGACACCTAAATTATGTTATAAACCCCTAATCTGCCGCTAACTTAAGATTTATATTTATTTTACAGGCAACTTTGTATTTATTTTAACTAGGTACAATAGTTATTAAATAGTTATTAACTATTTAATAACTACCTAGTTAAAATAAATACAAAATAACCTGTAAAATAAATCCTAACCTAAATGACAATTACACCTAACACTACACTATCATTAAATAAATTACCTAAACTACCTACAATTAAATGCAATTTATCAAAACGCTGCAGTACCGTGGAACCGCTCAGAGAGAGAGACGGAGCATAATACACCCTTTAAAGAATGCACTCTTACAGCACTAACCTTAAGAGACAAACTCAAAACACACTCTGACATAACGGAAACAATGTCTGGTATAGTCATGAACTGGTTCTCCTACACCCAATTAAGTCACTTCCTAGCGACACATAAGTACAAGGACAGCCTTATGAGACAACCTACCCCATTTGAAACTCTGTGTCTACAGAAAACACCCACGGCACATGCTATATCTTTAACATACAAACTCCTCCTCACAGGGGACCCATAGACCCTTCCATCCTACACAAAAGCATGAGAGAAGTAATTACATTCTCAGATCTCACACAAGGATTGGCAGCTAGCCTTCCAAATAACCAAAACAACCTCAATATCTATGAGGGTGCAGGAGTCTAGCTACAAATTCCTGGCAAGGTGGTATCTAACTCCTAGTAGACTGCAGCGCATATATAAACATGCCTCGGGTGGGTGCTCGAGAGACTGTGGGGGTGAAGGCACACCAACACACATCTGGTGGGATTGCCCCAAGCTAGACAACTACTGGGTGGGAATACTTAATCACATAGAACACATCATAGGAACACCACTGCAAAACCACCCAGCAACACTGTTGTACTTGTCATTGCCTAAGCTAACCTGCAAAGCAAACAAAGCCCTACTACTGGTGATGCTGAACAGCGCCAAGTTATTAATACCGAAACACTGGAAACCCAGAGTAGTCCCTACCGTTAAAGAATGGAGGGGACAGGTGGACACACTGCTAAACCTAGAAAGATATCACCACGTTAAATAGGGAACAGTAGACACACATGAACTTATGCTGAAGAAGTGGACCACAAGTAAGCAGCACCCAGATAATGATGCACCTGTTAGTAACGCAAGTGTAGAATTTTAATTGATGACTGGTATTGTATATCGGGTCGAGAGGGTGAACCTGTGTTTGTATATCACTTCATAGCTATTCTGAGATATAAGTATGTAATTTATGCCATTTGTACCACTTTTTCTTCTTTTCTTTTTTTTTCTTCTCTTTTTTTCTTCTCTTTTTTCTATTCTCTTTTGGCTTCATTGCTAATGGTTGCCACACTTCTTGAGCTAGTAGGATGGTATAACAGACTCAATGTGCCACCAAGCTGAGATGTTTTGTTCTGGATATTCTAAAAACTACTGTAAACAGCCTGGTGACGTGGCCAAGTCCCAGCAATGTACTGAACCTTACAAAGTACTATGTTTTACAATGCCATGAATATTTTGTATCTTTATTAACCTTTCAATAAAAAAAAAAAAATATTAAAAATGTTCTATCTCAATCATGAAAGATTTTTTTTTGGATTTGATGTCCCTTTAAGTAGTGATGTGAATTATATTTGTATTTTTTAATATTTAAAAAGATTTTATTTCTTACAGGGACATTTAGGGCTAGATTACAAATGGTGCACTAACATTAGCGTGCACGATATAAGAATATCACAGGTGCATTTGCGCATGTTTTAGAAGTTGAAAGTAAATGAATTTGCTTGAGCCAAAATCGCATTTTACAATCATCGGGTTAGCGTGACTGAAGACCTCACGTAAAGGCTTAGGGCTAAAATTAAATTTGCACCAAACACAACATAAATGAATATCAATATTATTCAAATCAATATAATGGTCCAAAGGTAAATGGTGTATGGCCATGTATTTGACTGTAAAGGGCTCTCTCTCTCTCTCTCTCTCTCTCTATTTATATATATATATATATATATCTGCGTGTCTAAATAGTACATCTATAATATTATTTAATAATGTGTTTTACTCTATATTTACTGTAAATATTTCACATTCCAATGTTCTTCACATATAGGACAATGTTATTTTTATTTAAAATATTTATTTCTATCTATCTGTACATACCTATATATCTATTTCTGTATTGTGCCGCTTTTTTAAATTATATGAAATTTGATTGAACTTGAAAACCACCACAAGTGAATTGATGCATTTTGCAAGATACATCTGATTGATTTAAACAGAGGTCCATGTTGAGATATAAATATAAAGTGAGGTATACCTGTGTGTGTATGTGTATATATATATATATATATATATATATATATATATATATATATATATATATATATATATATATATAAAACTAGAAACTGAATATTAAAGTGCTCATTTAATTGAGTAATATATTTTGTATATTTGTGTAGCTATATCACATTTTATGCTCTATTTCCTTGCTGTGTAACTTTTCTTGCAATGTCAGTGATTGGGTTGCATTGCAACACTCTGTGCTCACATGTTTGGCTTTCTCCCAGCTATCAGCAGACAGAAAAAGCTGATTACCTTTGTGAGTTTGCAGATCTCACAATGTCAGTTTGTAAGTTTTATGTAAAACCATACACTATAAACTTCAGTGTGAATTACAAGTCCAGATTGCAATAAATACAATGAATGAAATCAATTGAAAATCTTAGAAAATTATATCATCAGATTTTCTACGGTAAATACTCAATTACCCCTATTCCTAATATATGTTAGAGTAAAAATTAACACACTCCACTAATGAAAATTAGTGGCCACTTTTGGACTATCCAATCTATAGAAACAGTTTAAGTGGCATAGTGGGAGAAAAGAATAAAAGGGTGACCCCATTACGGGCCAGATTACGAGTGGCGCTAGCAACAGTTACACGCTAGCGATATTGGGCTTATCGCGGCTGTTTGCGCGCGTCTTATGTAGCACTCAAATTACAAGTTGAAAGTAAACATAATCGATTGAGAGCAATTGAATTTAATGCGTGTCAGGATAGCGCGACTTCAGAGCTCTTGTTAACTATTTTGCAAAACAAAAAAGTGTCACAAAACAAAAAAACAAAAAAAAAACATGTCACATCAAAATACTTTAAAAAGTACAGTTACACTCATAAAAACACTATCTAATAAAAATTATTTTAAAAATTGCACAAAAAAGTTATAAGGGCTAAAATATATGGAGGGGTAAATTTATCAAGCAGCGAATGCTGCAATCTACCCCCAAAGTTTTAGGTTCACCTGAAATTTAAGCTAAGAAACAGCGGTCGTAAGACCGCTGCTCCTTAACTCATCTACCACCTCACAGTGTTAAAAAATGTAATGAAAGTCTTAATGTCTCCTAAAACTCACAAATCTCCTGAACCCCACATAAATCCCCCAAAGATTTTCACTGGGAACATATCAGAATATAGAAGTTTTAAAAATTCTTGCAATAATGAAACCATGCACTTATTGAACTGATAGAATACAAGTTTGCACTACTATTTCTTACTTGTCTGGGGAACCCAGAATTTGGGCTGATCGATTTTTTGAGACAAATGACCCTATTTTGAATTCAATTGTGGATTTCTTTTCTGCTATGACATATGAAGATGTTAATAAACAGTTAAATGCTGATAATCACTTTAAGAGCCTTAAAACAGGGGAAGTGGCCTGTTGAGGAATATATTAAAGAGTTTCAAATGTGGTCAGCTGATTCTGAGTGGAATCAGATCAGTTTAAGGAACCAATTTAGGTTAGGCCTCGCTGAGACTTTAAAGGATGAATTATCGTGAATAGAGTTACCAAATACCTTAGAAGAATTAATTAAATTAAGTATTAAACTTGATCGAAGGATTTGTGAAAGAAAAGCAGAAAGACTTTCATTTGAACCTTACACAAGAAAACTTACAACTTCTTTTTCAGAAAAAATGATTTCAAGCTACACTCCTATGGAGATTGGCACAATTAAAGGCCCACTGTCACAGGAAGAAAAATCCAGACAGCGCATGGCAAATATATATCTATACTGTGCAAGTAAGGATCATCTGGTTTCCAAGTGCCCAATCATAGGCAGACAAAAATGGGGTAAGAATTTAAATATAAATTCACTTACACCTAATATTCCTTTATCACATGTCTCATTGAGTTTATCATTACAGTGGGATCAACAACAACTCAAGATTGAAGCAGTAATAGACTCAGGAGCCTATGGGTTATTCATGGATCATACATGTGTCTCAGTTAATAAAATACCCATTATTATGAAACAGAAACCTATCCATGTGAAAGTTATTTACGGTACCTTTATTCAGAATGGCCCTATAACACATCACACAATCCCTCTTCTTGTATCCACTCCTGAAGGACATACAGAACATTTATCATTTGATATTATACCCACTTCTTTATATTCAGTAATACTTGGCTACCCATGGTTGTCCAAACACAACCCAGTCATTGATTGGAAAAAAAATAGGGTTACCCTCAAATCCCCTTATTGTCAAAGCATGTTATCCTCAATTAAGTATTTCCATCTTAAACATAGCCTTACCTCAAGAGTATGAGGATTTGTCTGAAGTGTTTGACTTAAAGGAAGCAGATGTTTAGCCACCTCACAGGATATATGATTGTCCGATTGATATTAAACCGGGCTCTCAGATTCCTTTTGAGAATATTTATCCCCTATCTGAGCCTGAATTGAAACACTTGAGACAATATTTAGACGATAACCTGAAAAAAGAGGTATCTTCTTTGTTAAAAATAAAGATGCTACTTTAAAACCAATAATAGATTAAAGGTCACTTAACAACATAACAATTAAAAACCGTTATCCACTAGCTCTGATCCCAGAACTATTAGAGAGATTAAAAGATGCCACTGTATACACAAAACTGGATCTAAAAGGCACATACAATCTTATTAGAATTCGAGAGGGTGACGAGTAGAAAACAGCTTTTCGTACACGTTATGGACTTTTTGAATATAGGGTAATGTTCTTTGGTTTATGTAATGCCCCTGAGATTTGATGTATACTTGCATAATTATTTACCTAGATGACATTTTGATATACAGGTTTTACAATGGTTCAATTTACACCGTTTCAGAATAACAACCTTTTTTTCCAGTCATGTGACTGCTATTGAAAAGCATTGAGAAGCAGTGAATTTATTAAAATAGCCAGTAGGTGGAGCTGTCCGCTTGTGTTGCAGCAAAGCCAAGCAAGCTGAAATTTATCAGTTTAACCAGACCCGAGCTATCGAGCAGATTTCAAAGGAACAAGATCTTCATGTCTATAAATCAGTCCAGATTGGAATGCATAGAAAGAACTGTTTGCAGAAAAATGCAAGTGAAGTCTGTGTTGTGTGATTATTTTATTAGGTTTATAATGCTGTTTAGCAAATGTTTTTGTTAATTTAACTTAGTTTAATTATATATTCTGTGTTGTGTGCATTTTTATTAGGTTTATAATGCTGTTTAGCATTTAAAGTCTTCATTTCAAAGCTTTAAAAATAATGTTTTAGGTGTTACTTATGACAATTTTGAGAGGGGCCTGGAACCTATCTCCCTCACTTCCCATTGACTTACATTATAAACTGGGTTTCAATTTACAACGGTTTCGATTTACAACCATTCCTTCTGGAACCTAACCCCGGCGTAAACTGAGGGCTACCTGTACTCAAAAGATATACAAGAACATATAAAACATTTCTAATCAGGCTGAGAGACCATAAACTTATCGCTAAACTTGAAAAATGTCAATTCCATGTTAACCACATTAAATTCCTTGGGTACATAATCTCCTCCAAAGGAGTAGAAATTGATCCTGATAAGATCTCAGCAATCCTTAATTGGCCCGACCCAATACAGTAAAATCTCTACAAAGATTCTTGGGATTCTCAATTTTTTATAGGAAATGTATCCTTAACTTTTCTTTGATTGTTAAACCTTTAATAGACTTGACAAAACAAAACCAAAGGTTTACTTGGAATTCAGATGCACAATTTGCTTTTGATGAACTCAAATCTAAATTTTCTACAGCTCCTATATTACATTTACCAAACCCACAACATCAATACATACTTGAAGTTGATGCATCAAATATATGGTATAGGAGCTATACTCTCTCAAAGATCTAACCAGTCTTCTGCATTACATCCCATAGCATTTTACTCAAGAACCCTTCAACCAGCAGAAACTAGCTATTCAGTTGGAGACAAAGAGCTTTGGCTATAAAATGTGCTTTAGATTCCTGGCGTCATTTGCTCGAAGGAGCTTTACAACCATTCCTGATATTCAGTGACCATAAAAACCTAGAATATTTAAAGGGACATCCTAAAACATTTAATGTGAAAATGGCTTAATGTAGCTTAATGAGTAAAAAAGTGGTCAAATGTTAATCAATTGCTGCATAATTTTGCACAACCCAAGATTTCCACTATCCAAGCCTATCCTAGAAGGTTCATTGATTTTGGAATTCCACAAGGCAAATGAGTGACATTAAGCTTGTTTTTTGGGGAGCTTAATGTGGCTTAACGTACAAAATTGAACTTAGATGTTAACCAATTTCCACCAAACTTACCACAATACATTAATCTATGGATTCAAACATATTCTGAAAATGTCAGAACATTTGATAAAACATACCAAAAGTTATTCACATTTAACTATTTTTTTACAATCCTAAAACATTTAATGTGAGCAGCTTAATGTAAAAAGAGCTTAATGTAAGAAAATTCACCAAAACTTCAATCAATTGCCTTGAAACTTGGCACAAACTCAGTTTGTCACTTTCCAAACCTATCCTAGAAGTTTCATGGTATTTAGTTTCCCACAAGGCAAATGAGTGACATTAAGCTTCATTTTTGGGGAGCTTAATGTGGCTTAACGTACAAAATTAAACTTAGATCTTAACCAATTTCCCCCAAACTTCTCACAATATATTAAGCTATCTATTCAAACATATTCTGAAAATTTCAGGAAATTTGATAAAACATACCAAAAGTTATTTGCATTTAACATTTTTTTTACAATCCTAAAACATTTAATGTGAGCAGCTTAATGTAAAAAGAGCTTAATGTACCAAAATTCACCAAAACTTCAATCAATTGCCTTGAAACTTGGCACAAAGTCATTTTTTCACTTTCCAAACATATCCTAGAAGTTTCATGGATTTTGGTGTCCCACAAGGCAAATGAGTGACATTAAGCTTGTTTTTTGGGGAGCTTAATGTGGTGTAATGAGTAAAAAAGTGGCCAAATGTTAATTCATTGCTGCACAATTCTGCACAACCCAAGATTTTCCCTATCCAAGCCTATCCTAGAAGTTTCATGGATTTTGGAATTCCACAAGGGAAATGAGTGACATTAAGCTTGTTTTTTGGGGAGCTTAATGTGGCTGAACGTACAAAATTAAACTTAGATCTTAACCAATTCCCCCCAAACTTCTCACAATATATTATTCTATCTATTCAAACATATTCTGAAAATTTCAGGAAATTTGATAAAACATACCAAAAGTTATTCGCATTTAACAATTGTTTTACAATCCTAAAACATTTAATGTGAGCAGCTTAATGTAAAAAGAGCTTAATGTACCAAAATTCACCAAAACTTCAATCAATTGCCTTGAAACTTGGCACAAACTCAGTTTGTCATTTTCCAAACATATCCTAGAAGTTTCATGGATTTTGGTGTCCCACAAGGCAAATGAGTGACATTAAGCTTGTTTTTTGGGGAGCTTAATGTGGCTTAATGAGTAAAAAAGTGGCCAAATGTTAATCAATTGCTGCATAATTTTGCACAACCCAAGATTTCCACTATCCAAGCCTATCCTAGAAGTTTCATGGATTTTGGTGTCCCACAAGGCAAATGAGTGACATTAAGATTGTTTTTTGGGGAGCTTAGTGTGGCTTAACGTACAAAATTGAACTTAGATCTTAACCAATTTCCCCCAAACTTCTCACAATATATTAATCTAATCTATCTATTCAAACATAGGGCTCCATGTACTAAGCAGTCAGCGAGCTACCCGCAACAAATCTCGCGTCAAAATTCGCAAACTGATATGTACAAAGCCGTCAATTATGTTAAAACTCGCATCTTTAAAATTGCGAGCGTACTTATCCGCCAAACCTCGCTACCGCTCCATTTTTCACTGTAATTAGACACATTTGACCACCAACTCGCCAAAAACGAATGTACTAAAAAATCTATTTGTCCGCTCGCTAAAATTTCCGCTCCCACCTCGATATTTTTGCCTCCCCACCTTTTAGGTGGCGGGCAAGGTACAAAACAATAGGAAAGTCAATCTAGACGCCAGTCTAGACATATATAAAAGGCAGTAATATCAGCATTGTACTTACAGCATAACTGGCGTCTAATTTGTCTCTCATTTCCATGTACATAAATTGCGCCCAATTTGTCGACTGTAATTAAAGAGTAATCTATTTAAATTTGTATTGTATAGTTGTCAATCTTTATAATTATTTTTATATTAATATTTATATATTATCAGATCCAGATGAAGCCATATCCAAATTGTAAATAAATATTACAAAAATAACGCTCTGTTATCACTCTTCAAAAAATTTTGAACAATAATAAAGTTGTTTAGATAAGTTGAACTTTTATAGGAGCAAAATTCTATTCCCGCGACTACTATGATGTTCGTGACACCTTGCATGTCACGTGTTAATAATTGGCCAGACAATTCAACTGAAAGTTAAGTACATCAGCTTAGTCGCGGCGAGCGAGGCGTCAAATTTATCAACAATCCGCAACTGCTCGCGGCGGGCTAGACTTGTCTATTTATTGGGGGAATATTAGTACATAGCGACAGCGGACACCATTTCGCCCGCGGCGAGTAACGGCGAGTTTATCCGCGTCTACAATGACGGATGAATTGACTGCTTAGTACATGGAGCCCATATTCTGAAAATTTCAGGACATTTGATAAAACATACCAAAAGTTATTCACATTTAATAATTTTTTTACAATCCTAAAACAAAATCCTAGAACAAAATTCACCAAAACTTCAATCAATTGCCTTGAAACTTGGCACAAACTCAGTTTGTCATTTTCCAAACCTATCCTAGAAGTTTCATGGTATTTGGTTTCCCACAAGGCAAATGAGTGACATTAAGCTTGTTTTTTGGGGACCTTAATGTGGCTTAACGTACAAAATTGAACTTAGATGTTAACCAATTTCCCCCAAACTTCCCATAATACATTAATCTATCTGTTTAAACACATTCTGAAAATGTAAGGACATTTGATAAAACATACAAAACGTTATTCACATTTAAATATGTTTTTAACAATCCTAAAATATTTCGGGGCCCATTTATTAAGCTCCGTATGGAGCTTGAGGGCCCATGTTTCTGTCGAGCCTTTAGGCTTGCCAGAAACACCAGTTATGAAGCAGCGGTCTAAAGACCCCTGCTCCATAACCTGTCCACCTGCTCTGAGGAAGCGGACAGACATCGCCGCATTTCAACCCAATCGAATACGATCAGGTTGATTGACAGCCACCTGCTAGCGGCCTAGCTGCTGGTGCAATGCTGAATGTGGAGAGCGTATTGCTCTCCGCATTCAGCGATGTCTGTCGGACATGATCCGCTGATCGGATCATGTCAGACAGACACATAATAAATAGGCCCCTTCATGTGAATGGCTTAACACAAAAAAGAGCTTAATGTACCAAAATTTGCCTAAACATCAATCAATTGCCTTGAAACTTGGCACAAACTCAGTTTTTTACTTTCAAAACCTATCCAAGAAGTTTCATGGTATTTGGTTTCCCACAAGGCAAATAAGTGACATTAAGTTTGTTTTTTTTGGGAGCTTAATGTGGCTTAACGTACAAAATTGAACTTAGATGTTAACCAATTTCCCCCAAACTGCTCACAATACATTAATCTATCTATTCAAATATATTCTGAAAAATTTAGGACATGTGATAAAACATACCAAAAGTTATTTACATTAAACCATTTTTTTACAATCCTAAAACATTTAGGGGCCAATTTATCAAAGCTTCAACTGATAATACGATGGAATCTGCTAGAATCTCACATCATATCTGATGCAAATGGAATCTGCCGTAATTATTGTCAAGATCGTCAAATGTTGAAATGCTTGACATAATATACCCTCCCGCAATCTCAATCTGATGCAGATCGATGCTTGCGTCATCCCAGATGTTTCGAATACACATTCGACTCTATATGACCCTTTTTCCAATTTACCAAACATTTAACAGGTACACTTGCGTCTATTCCAGTGCAGCATACTGATCTTTCAAACCGCTACCCTTGAGGCCGCGGATGCCATAGAAATCAATTGGAGTCTGAAAACACAGGAAGGTTATGTTCGATTTCTGCAAGACGATAAAGCATATTAGATAATAAAAGTAAATTATAAACTTTATTATATATTTATATGTTACATCTTTGTCTATTATTACAAAGCAAGAGGACAATATTATTGCTCCAAACTTGGTTCACTAGTAGATATAGAGATAAAAATTAAATAAATACATAACATAATATAGCTAACTTCCTTTTTTTATTTTTTTTGGATAAATCTATATACACCATGTTTAAGGCATGCAATACAAGTCCCACTCACCACTTCGCACCAAATTTGATGCAACACTTTTCGCACCAAATATGACAAAATACTCCTAGACAACCCACACATTTTTTTCCACCACTTTTGATAGGGATATGCATAATCACATGATTTATGACATCAGCTAATCAAATTTAAATATACATTGTATAGTATCACTAACGAATAAAATTGCTCGATACTTGTGTCATTGATCACCCATCAGAACTTGTAAGTGCTATCTGTTACATTGTGTATTATACTTTGAAAGTATGTATATGTGTAATTAGTATTAAAGATAAACATTGATGCTGACATTAGGACACACAATGTAATATTTTAGACAATGATTTTAAAATTTGAATGTTTGATTCAATATAATCTTAAACTGATAGCTCAAAGGGATAGCCCACCTAACATTAAACTGTCATGATTCAGATACAGCAGAAATTAAAATTACCTCTTTACTGTCATGCTATTTTTAGTGTATTTCTTCCTTCTCTTGAATTTCATTTTCATTAAGAAATGTCATCTTATATGCCAGACGATTTTATAACACCTGTGTAGGGGTGGTTTTTAAAACTAGATTGCAATCCAGAGGGGTTACACAGGTACAGAGAGAAAACTGGCCCAGCTCTTAAAATATCCATTGATTGTAAATAAATAGATATGATACCCTGATGACATGTTATATTCACAATTATTCCTGCTCAGAATAATAATACATTTACACTATATACATATATTGGTATAAATAAACACAGAGACATGAAAGACAACATTGTTTAGAACAAAAAAAGGAATTTAGGGACATGTAAATATGTTTGCAAAAGATTTCTGACATAACACACACACTCATATATATATATATATATATATATATATATATATATATATATATATATATATATACAGGTATACCCCGCTCATACAGCGGGTTAGGGACCGGAGCCCCGCTGTAAAGTGAAAACCGCCTTAAAGTGAAACAAGGCAGTTTTAGCTTTCTTTTCAGTGATTAAAAACTTGAAAACATGTTTGAACTAACTTATATTATGGGTGCAATCGTGCTATGTTTAGTTTAACACTAGCACAGCACAGTATTACATTAGTATTCAATAAATACCGTACCTGTAAAATAGTGACAATTACTGTAGTAAAATTTGCCAGACTATAGCAGAGACACAGATTGCACTGTAATGCTGTAAACTTAACATAACAAAATGGTGCCAGTCACTTTTTTTGCAATCTCAAGATGATTACAGCACTGTTTCAAAATCCTTGGAGGTTGAACTTCAGCTCCACAAAGCGCTGTATTAGCGAAGCGCTGTAAAGTGAAGCGCTGTAAAGTGAGGTATACCTGTATATATATATGCAAATTATGACACTTAGGGAAGTCTCCCTATGTGTGATGCGGGAATCCAGACATGGACCCATTGCTCAGTGTGCCTAGAGGGATATGTCTGCACCTCACTGACGAGGCCCACAATAGGCAGAAACGTACATCTGGGGTTTTGCTGTATCTCTCGTTCAGAGAGGGATTGCCTGGTATTTCGGGCTGGGCTGTACTGTGAAGTCAGGATCAGACTGATATGCTTCAGGAAAGTTCTTCTCTGTGAAAGGCACATGTTGGGCAAAAAGAGGTTGCTTCTTGGGTGGTAACTAGTCATAGAACAAGCTATTATGCTGTTGTTCGTTCTCAGGTTGAGCGCTTCTCTCAGGAAAAACCTGAATAACTGCAACATTGATGACTGTTAGTTAACAACAGTCTGATGCTCATCGCACCATACTTGATGCATGTGTTTTTTACGTGTTTTTTTATAAATAAGAGCATTGTATGTGGATCGGCAGCGATGTCTGGCGAGCATATTGATGCCTGCAAACGCACCGAGATTGACGCTTTGATAAATAAGCCCCCATATGTTTTACGATTGTAAAAAAACTGTTAAATGTAAATAACTTTTGGTATGTTTTATCAAATGTCCTGAAAATGTTAGAATATGTTTGAATAGATAGATTAATGTATTGTGGTAAGTTTGGTGGAAATTGGTTAACATCTAAGTTCAATTTTGTACGTTAAGCCACATTAAGCTCCCCAAAAAACAAGCTTAATGTCACTCATTTCCCTTGTGGAATTCCAAAATCCATGAAACTTCTAGAATAGGCTTGGATAGGTAAATTCTTGGGTTGTGCAGAATTATGCAGCAATTGATTAACATTTGGCCACTTTTTTACTCATTACGCCACATTAAGCTCCCCAAAAAACAAGCTTAATGTCACTCATTTGCCTTGTGGGACACCAAAATCCATGAAACTTCTAGGATAGGTTTGGAAAGTGAAAAACTGAATTTGTGCCAAGTTTCAAGGCAATTGATTGAAGTTTTGGTGAATTTTGGCACATTAAGCTCTTTTTACATTAAGCTGCTCACATTAAATGTTTTAGGATTGTAAAAAAAATGTTAAATGCGAATAACTTTTGTTATGTTTTATCAAATTTCCTGAAATTTTCAGAATATGTTTGAATAGATAGATTAATATATTGTGAAAAGTTTGGGGGAAATTGGTTAAGATCTAAGTTTAATTTTGTACGTTAAGCCACATTAAGCTCCCCAAAAAAGAAGCTTAATGTCACTCATTTGCCTTGTGGGAAACCAAATACCATGAAACTTCTAGGATAGGTTTGGAAAGTGACAAACTGAGTTTGTGCCAAATTTCAAGGCAATTGATTGAAGTTTTGGTGAATTTTGGTACATTAAGCTCTTTTTACATTAAGCTGCTCACATTAAATGTTTTAGGATTGTAAAATAATTGTTAAATGTGAATAACTTTTGGTATGTTTTATCAAATGTGCTGAAATTTTCTGAATATGTTTGAATCCATAGATTAATGTATTGTGGTAAGTTTGGTGGAAATTGGTTAACATCTAAGTTCAATTTTGTACGTTAAGCCACATTAAGCTCCCCAAAAAACAAGCTTAATGTCACTCATTTGCCTTGTGGAATTCCAAAATCTATGAAACTTCTAGGATAGGCTTGGATAGTGGAAATCTTGGGTTGTGCAAAATTATGCAGCAATTGATTAACATTTGTCCACTTTTTTACTCATTAAGCTACATTAAGCCATTTTCACATTAAATGTTTTAGGATGTCCCTATTTAAAGAAAAATACCACACTATCTTCCAGACAGGTACGCTGGAGTTTATTCTTTGACAGGTTCGATTTTCTCATAACTTACAGACCAGGATAAAAAAACATGAAGGCTGACGCCCTATGGCGTGTCTCTGAAGTTATACCTAACTCTAATCCTCCAACAACAGTTATACCAGCTACGAAGTTTCTCGCCACTTTAACTACATTGGAGATGGATATACTAAAATCTCTTGACTCCGATAATGATATTCCTATAAATAGTCTTAACAAAAACTCTAATGGTTTATACTATCATGGAGACTATCTATATATTCCCTCAGAACTACGTCATTCCATAATGACACATTTTCATGATTCTCTTTTAGCAGGTCATCCAGGAATTAAGAAAACAATTGAACTGATCCGTAGATCTTTCTGGTGGCCTCATATGGATGATCACATTGAAGAATATGTAAAGACATGTCATATCTGTGCCAGGAACAAATCTGAGCATAAAAAAACATTTGGTTTACTTACACCACTTCCAATACAAGAGACCCCTTGGACAGTAATCTCTATGGACTTCATTGTAGAATTGCCTCCATCTCAACAACGTAATACCATTATGGTTGTAATAGATCACTTAACCAGACTAGCACACTTTATTCCCCTCAGACACCTACCATGTGCTTCAGAAACAGCAAAAGCTTTTTTCTCACAAATTGTAAAACTTCATGGTTTACCTAAAACCATCATCAATGATAGGGGAAGCCAGTTTACTTCAAAGTTTTGGAAGGCTCTCTGCAAATTATTACAAATCGATTCTAGATTGTCCACATCATACCATCCACAGACTAATGGACTTACAGAAAGGATGAATCAGATTTTAGAGTAATATTTGAGATGTTACATTTCACACCTCCAAGACCATTGGTTTTCTCTGTTGCCGATGGCTGAATTTTCTTATAACAATTCCTTAAATAGTTTGACTAAAATGACACCATTTTTTGCCACATATGGTTATCATTCAAATACCATTTCTTATAACAACACACTCTGATACTTCTCCTGCAGCAAAAGACTACGCTTCTAAAATCAAGAGTTCTCTTGAGGGGGAAGAGAGAGAGCACGCAAAATAGAGGGATGGAGAGAGAGAGCAAAAGAGAGGTGGGAGAGAGTGCAAAAGAGAGGGGGGAGAGAGAGTGCAAAAGAGAGGGGGGAGAGAGAGCGCAAAAGAGAGGGGGGAGAGAGAGCGCAAAAGAGAGGGGGAGAGAGAGAGCGCAAAAGAGAGGGGGAGAGAGAGAGAGCGCAAAAGAGCGGGGGAGAGAGAGAGCGCAAAAGAGAGGGGGAGAGAGAGAGCGCAAAAGAGCGGGGGGAGAGATTGAGTGCAAAAGAGAGGGGGAGTGAGTGCAAAAGAGAGGGGGAGAGAGAGGGGGGGAGAGAGAGAGTGCAAAAGATAGGGGGAGCGAGAGAAAGCAAAAGAGGGGCGGGGAGAGCGCAAAAGAGAGGGAGAAGAGAGAGAGCACGCAAAATAGAGGGGGGAGAGCGCAAAAGAGAGGTGGGAGAGAGAGAGCACAAAAGAGAGTGGGAGAAAGAGCAAAGGAGATGGATGGGGAGAGAGACAGAGCAAAAGAGAGGTTTGGGGAGAGAGACAGAGCAAAAGAGAGGGGAGAGAGAGAGAGCAAAAGAGAGGGGGGAGAGAGAGAGCGCAAAAGAGAGTGGGGAGAGATTGCAAAAGAGAGGGGGGAGAGAGAGAGTGCAAAAGAGAGGGGGGAGGAAGAGAGCACAAAAGAGAGGAGGGAGAGAGAGAGTGCAAAAAAGAGGGGGGAGAGAGTGCAAAAGAGAAGGGGAGAGAGAGAGAGCACAAAAGAGAGGGGAAGAGAGAGAGCACAAAAGAGAGGGGAGAGAGAGAGCGCAAAAGAGAGGGGGAGAGAGAGAGCGCAAAAGAGAAGGGGAGAGAGAGAGAGTGCAAAAGAGAGGGGGAGTGAGTGCAAAAGAGAGGGGGAGAGAGAGGGGGGGGGGAGAGAGTGCAAAAGATAGGGGGGAGCGAGAGAAACCAAAAGAGGGGCGGGGGAGAGCGCAAAAGAGAGGGGGAAGAGAGAGAGCACGCAAAATAGAGGGGGGAGAGCGCAAAAGAGAGGTGGGAGAGAGAGAGCACAAAAGAGAGTGGGAGAAAGAGCAAAAGAGAGGGATGGGAAGAGAGACAGAGCAAAAGAGAGGTTTGGGGAGAGAGACAGAGCAAAAGAGAGGGGAGAGAGAGAGCAAAAGAGAGGGGGAGAGAGAGAGCGCAAAAGAGAGTGGGGAGAGATTGCAAAAGAGAGGGGGGGGAAGAGAGCACAAAAGAGAGGAGGGAGAGAGAGAGTGCAAAAAAGAGGGGGGAGAGAGTCCAAAAGAGAAGGAGAGAGAGAGAGAGCGCAAAAGAGAGGGGGAGAGAGAGAGAGCACAAAAGAGAGGGGGAGAGAGAGAGCACAAAAGAGAGGGGGAGAGAGAGAGAGCACAAAAGAGAAGGGGAGAGAGAGAGAGAGCAAAAAAGAGGGGGTAGAGAGAGCAAAAGAGAAAGGGGAGAGAGAGAGCGCAAAAGAGAGGGGGGAGAGAGCGCAAAAGAGAGGGGGAAGAGAGAGAGCACGCAAAATAGAGGGGGAGAGACAGAGCGCAAAAGAGAGGTGGGAAAGAGAGCACAAAAGAGAGTGGGAGAAAGAACAAAAGAGAGGGATGGGGAGAGAGACAGAGCAAAAGAGAGGGTTTGGGAGAGAGACAGAGCAAAAGAGAGGGGGGAGAGTGAGAGCGCAAAAGAGAGGGGGGAGAGAGAGAGCGCAAAAGAGAGTGGGGAGAGATCACAAAAGAGAGGGGGGAGAGAGAGTGCAAAAGAGAGGGGGGAGAGCGCAAAAGAAAGGTGGGAGAGAGAGAGCGCAAAAGAGAGGGGGAAGAGAGAGAGCACGCAAAATAGAGGGGGAGAGACAGAGCGCAAAAGAGAGGTGGGAAAGAGAGCACAAAAGAGAGTGGGAGAAAGAACAAAAGAGAGGGATGGGGAGAGAGACAGAGCAAAAGAGAGGGTTTGGGAGAGAGACAGAGCAAAAGAGAGGGGGGAGAGTGAGAGCGCAAAAGAGAGGGGGGAGAGAGAGAGCGCAAAAGAGAGTGGGGAGAGATCACAAAAGAGAGGGGGGAGAGAGAGTGCAAAAGAGAGGGGGGAGAGCGCAAAAGAAAGGTGGGAGAGAGAGAGCACAAAAGAGAGTGGGAGAAAGAGCAAAAGAGAGGGATGGGGAGAGAGACAGAGCAAAAGAGAGGTTTGGGGAGAGAGACAGAGCAAAAGAGAGGGGAGAGAGAGAGCAAAAGAGAGGGGGGGGGAGAGAGCACAAAAGAGAGTGGGGAGAGATTGCAAAAGAGAAGGGGAGAGAGAGAGAGCGCAAAAGAGAGGGGAAGAGAGAGAGAGCACAAAAGAGAGGGGGAGAGAGAGCGCAAAAGAGAGGGGGAGAGAGAGAGCACAAAAGAGAAGGGGAGAGAGAGAGAGAGCAAAAAAGAGGGGGTAGAGAGCGCAAAAGAGAAAGGGGGGAGAGAGAGCACAAAAGAGAGGGGGGGAGAGAGCGCAAAAGAGAGGGGGGGAGAGAGCGCAAAAGAGAGGGGGAAGAGAGAGAGCACGCAAAATAGAGGGGGAGAGACAGAGCGCAAAAGAGAGGTGGGAAAGAGAGAGCACAAAAGAGAGTGGGAGAAAGAACAAAAGAGAGGGATGGGGAGAGAGACAGAGCAAAAGAGAGGGTTTGGGAGAGAGACAGAGCAAAAGAGAGGGGGGAGAGTGAGAGCGCAAAAGAGAGGGGGAGAGAGAGAGCGCAAAAGAGAGTGGGGAGAGATTGCAAAAGAGAGGGGGGAGAGAGAGAGTGCAAAAGAGAGGGGGAGGAAGAGAGCACAAAAGAGAGGAGGGAGAGAGAGAGTGCAAAAAAGAGGGGGGAGAGAGTGCAAAAGAGAAGGGGAGAGAGAGAGAGCACAAAAGAGAGGGGAAGAGAGAGAGCACAAAAGAGAGGGGGAGAGAGAGAGCGCAAAAGAGAAGGGGAGAGAGAGAGAGCAAAAGAGAGGGGGGTAGAGAGCGCAAAAGAGAAAGAGGAGAGAGATAGCGCAAAAGAGAGGGGGAGAGAGAGCGCAAAAGAGAGGGGGAGAGAGGGGGGAGAGAGCGCAAAAGAGAGGGGGGAGAGAGAGCAAAAGAGAGGGGGAGAGATAGAGAGCGCAAAAGAAAGGGGGGGAGAGAGCAAACGAAAGGGGGGAGAGAGGGGGAGAGAGGGAGCAAAAAGAGAGGGGAAAGAACAAAAGAGAGGGGAGAGAGGGGGGATAGAGAGAGCCAAAGAGAGGGTGTAGAGAGAGTTAAAGAGAGGTGGAGCGAGAGAGAGCACAAAACAGAGGGGGAGAGAGCACAAAAGAGGGGGGAGAGAGAGAGCAAAAGAGAGGGGGAGGGAGAAAGTGCAAGGGGTGGAACTGCTGTATTGCAAAAAATGGCCCGTGTGAACGGGCTTTAAGACTAGTATGTTTATAATAAGCTAATTGGAGCTTGCAGCACCTGGACACATAAATAGATATGTATGCATATATAGACATATATATAAGTGCATTGGAGCCCTTTGCAGTTAAGTAGATGAAAACATGTTAAAGTATATTATACTTTAACATGGATGACGTCCCTTAAAGGAGCCTTCATTCATCGGTAGTTCGTCGGGAAAGAAGGATGTTCCGCGTCGGCGGGATGAAGATTCAAGACCCGGCTTCGAAGATGACCTCGCCCGGATAGAAGACTTCTTCAGCGCCTCTTGGAAGATGACCTCGCCCGGATGGAAGATTTCTTCAGTGCCGCTTGGAGGATCACTTCATCGGATGGAAGATTTCTTCAGCACCCCTTGGATGATCACTTCTGCCGGTCCGGATGTCCTCTTCAGTTCCATTGGTGGCTCGGCTGAGTGAAGATGACTAAAGGTAGGATGATCTTCAGGGGATTAGTGTTAGGTTATTTTAAGGGGGGTTTGGGTTAGATTAGGGGTATGTGGGTGGTGGGTTTTAATGTTGGGGGGGTTGTATTTTTCTTTTACAGGCAAAAGAGCTGAACTCTTTGGGGCATGCCCCCACAAAAGGCCCTTTTAAGGGCTGGTAAGGTAAAAGAGCTTTGAACTTTTTTAATTTAGAATAGGGTAGGGCATTTTTTTATTTTGGGGGGTTTGTTATTTTATTAGGGGGCTTAGATTAGGTGTAAGTAGCTTAAAGTTTTTGTAATATTTTTAACATGTTTGTAACTTTAATTTTTTATTTTTTGTAACTTAGCTTTTTTTATTTTTTGTACTTTAGTTAGTTTATGTAATTGTATTTAATTGTAGTTATTTGTAGTTAATTTATTTAATTAATGTAATAATAGTGTAGTGTTAGGTTTAATTGTAACTTAGGTTAGGATTTATTTTACAGGTAATTTTGTATTTCTTTTAGCTAGGTAGTTATTAAATAGTTAATAACTATTTAATAACTATTCTAACTAGCTAAAATAAATACAAAGTTACCTGTAAAATAAATATAAATCCTAAGATAGCTACAATGTAATTATTAATTATATTGTAGCTATCTTAGGGTTTATTTTACAGGTAAGTATTTAGTTTAAATAGGAATAATTTATTTAAGTATAGTGTAGTGTGTAATTGTAACTTAGGTTAGTTTTTATTTTACAGGTAACAGCCAATAGAATGCGAGCTCAATCTGATTGGCTGATTGGATCAGCCAATCGGATTGAACTTGATTCTGATTGGCTGATTCCATCAGCCAATCAGAAAATTCCTACCTTAATTCCGATTGGCTGATAGAATCCTATCAGCCAATCGGAATTCGAGGGACGCCATCTTGGATGACGTCCCTTAAAGGAACAGTCATTCGTCGTTCAGTCGTCGGGCCGGATGGATGTTCCGCGCTGGAGGTCTTCAGGATCCTGCCGCTTCGCTCCGGATGGATGCTGCTTGGATGAAGACTTCAATCGGATGGAAGATCCTCTTCTGCCCCGCTTGGATGAAGACTTTGACCGGATCATGGACCTCTTCAGCCCCCCGCTTGGGCTTGGATCAGGACATCGGAGGAGCTCTTCAGGACGGATCGGTGAACCTGGATGGTGAAGACAAGGTAGGAAGATCTTCAGGGGCTTAGTGTTAGGTTTATTTAAGGGGGGTTTGGGTTAGATTAGGGGTATGTGGGTGGTGGGTTGTAATGTTGGGGGGGGGGTATTGTATGTTTTTTTTTACAGGCAAAAGAGCTAAAATTCTTGGGGCATGCCCCGCAAAGGGCCCTGTTCAGGGCTGGTAAGGTAAAAGAGCTTTTACCTTTTTTAATTTAGAATAGGGTAGGGAATTTTTTATTTTGGGGGGCTTTGTTATTTTATTAGGGGGCTTAGAGTAGGTGTAATTAGTTTAAAATTGTTGTAATATTTTTCTTATGTTTGTAAATATTTTTTTATTTTTTGTAACTTAGTTCTTTTTTATTTTTTGTACTTTAGCTAGTTTATGTAATTGTATTTATTTGTAGCAATTGTGTTTAATTAATTTATTGATAGTGTAGTGTTAGGTTAATTGTAGGTAATTGTAGGTAGTTTATTTAATTAATTTATTGATAGGGTAGTGTTAGGTTTAATTATATCTTAGGTTAGGATTTATTTTACAGGTAAATTTGTTATTATTTTAACTAGGTAACTATTAAATAGCTATTGTACCTGGTTAAAATAATTACCAAGTTGCCTGTAAAATAAATATAAATCCTAAAATAGCTATAATATAATTATAATTTATATTGTAGCTATATTAGGATGTATTTTACAGGTAAGTATTTAGCTTTAAATAGGAATAATTTATTTAATAAGAGTTAATTTATTTCGTTAGATTTAAATTATATTTAACTTAGGGGGGTGTTAGTGTTAGGGTTAGACTTAGCTTTAGGGGTTAATCCATTTATTATAGTAGCGGTGAGCTCCGGTCGTCAGATTAGGGGTTAATAATTGAAGTTAGGTGTCGGCGATGTTAGGGAGGGCAGATTAGGGGTTAATACTATTTATTATAGGGTTAGTGAGGCGGATTAGGGGTTAATAACTTTATTATAGTAGCGCTCAGGTCCGCTCGGCAGATTAGGGGTTAATAAGTGTAGGCAGGTGTCGGCGACGTTGTGGGGGGCAGATTAGGGGTTAATAAATATAATATAGGGGTCGGCGATGTTAGGGCAGCAGATTCGGGGTACATCGGGATAACGTAGGTTGCGGCGGTTTACGGAGCGGCAGATTAGGGGTTAAAAATAATATGCAGGGGTCAGCGATAGCGGGGGCGGCAGATTAGGGGTTAATAAGTGTAAGGTTAGGGGTGTTTAGACTCGGGGTACATATTAGAGTGTTAGGTGCAGACGTAGGAAGTGTTTCCCCATAGGAAACAATGGGGCTGCGTTAGGAGCTGAACGCTGCTTTTTTGCAGGTGTTAGGTTTTTTTTCAGCTCAAACAGCCCCATTGTTTCCTATGGGGATATCGTGCACGAGCACGTTTTTGAGGCTGGCCGCGTCCGTAAGCAACTCTGGTATCGAGAGTTGCATTTGCGGTAAAAATGCTCTACGCTCCTTTTTTGGAGCCTAACGCAGCATTTGTTTGAACTCTCGATACCAGAGTTAAATTTATGGTGCAGCCAGAAAAAAGCCCGCGGAGCGTTAACAGCCCTTCTACCGCCGAACTCCAAATCTAGGCCTTAGTTAATAAGAGAAATATTATTTAGATGTATTTAATTAATATTTAAGTTAGGGGGGTGTTAGGGTTAGTGTTAGACTTAGGTTTAGGGGTTAATAATTTTATTACAGTGGCGGCGGTGTAGTGGGGGGCAGGATAGGGGTTAATAAATTTATTATAGGTGGCGACGGTGTAGGGGGGGCAGGATAGGGGTTAATAAATTTATTATAGTTGGCGACGGTGTAGGGGGGCAGGATAGGGGTTAATAAATTTAATATAGGTTGCGGCGGGTTCAGGGAGCGGCGGTTTAGGGGTTAAACTATTTATTTATTTGCGGCGAGGTGCGGGATCAGCAGGATAGGGGTTAATAACTTTATTATAGAGGGCAGCGTTATAGGGGGGGCAGGATAGGGGTTACTAGGTATAATGTAGGTGGCGGTGGGCTCCGGGAGCGGCGGTTTAGGGGTTAAGAAATTTATTATAGTTGCGGTGGGCTCCGGGAGCGGCGGTTTAGGGGTTAAGACTTTTATTATAGTTGCGATGGGCTCCGGGAGCAGCGGTTTAGGGGTTAAGACATTTATTATAGTTGCGGCAGGGTCTAGGAGAGGCGGTTTAGGGGTTAGTAACTTTATTTAGTTGCGGGGGGCTCCGGGGGCGCCGGTATAGGGGGTAGAACAGTGTAGTATAGTGTGAGTGCTTAGTGACAGGCTAGCAATAAAACTGTGAAAAAGCCGAAGAGCAGCGAGATCGGATGAGTCATAACTCTCACAGTCCGCTGCTCATCGCCCCGCGGCTTTTTGACAGCTTTATTTGATAACTTAGGCGTATTTTTTCAGGTCCGCGGCGGCGAAGGTAAGCGAGCTTAGGCGGGCGTATTGGGCCGGCGAAGGCAGAAAAGTTGACGGCTTGATAACTACCCCCCTAAGTCTGCAATATTACAAAGACTCAGCATGCAAGAAAAATTGCACAAAAGAAAGAAAAACAGCTTGAGTTAAAAAAAAGGGAAAATATAGTGCATTGTTTTCTGTGCAACCCACAGCAATATGTTCTGAAAAATCTTTACTGTGTGTTCACAAACCAAAATAACATTGCCATTGAACTATACATAAGCCAGACCTCTCAGTTAAAGATGTAGCAAATGGATTTCTATTCAACTCACATTTATATGATGTGAAAATCTCTATTGCTTTTGTCAAACATAACATTTCCCTGGAACTATACAAAAGCCAGGGCCTCTCAGTAAAAAAATAACAACCCAAAATGTTCATGACATTTACTTTATAACAATGTTTAACCTGATCTGTTAAGCCATATACCTATTATATGCTACAACAAAGGTACAAATCCCCAAATCCGGAAAACAAGATCCAAACTTATTAAGTCCCAATCTACTCTGCCTGCGTCTTTGTTTCTTTGTATTTTTGTGTCCTAAAATGCAAATTATAGTCTATATTTATTTAAAACAAAAACAATAATTTATTCTGATTACAGTATTGTACTATCATTATGAGGGTACTACTATGTATACAAAAGTATTAAAAATGATATAAAACTTCCTTTATGTTGCATGAAAATGTGCATAATGACATGTAAATATTGCCTAATTTACATAAGATACTGTTAACAGCTGATACCATCCCCTCACCAAACTGTCGCATTTTACAGATGCAAATATTCCAAAATCCAAACTGCTCTGAAGTCTAAACCTTTTCCAGTCCCAAGCAGTTGGGATAAAGGGGTCTCTACCTTTAATAAAGTCTTTTGTTGTTATTATTTTTTATTTTATATATATATATATATATATATATATATATATACGGTATATCAGTGACGTGCAGTGACGTCAGAGGCTGGTGAGGCAGTGGCTAGGATACGCCTTCATTCTTTAAATATCCTTTGTTGAAGAAATAGCAATGCACATGGGTGAGCTAATGACATGAGGTATCTATGTGCAGCCACCAAACAACAGCTACTGAGCATATTTAGATATGATTTTCAACAAAGGATAGCAAAAGAATTAAGAAAATTAGATATTAGATGTAAATTGGAAAGTTATTTAAAATTGCATGCTCTTTCTAAATCATGAAAGAAAACATATGGGTTTCATGTCCCTTTAAATGGTGTCTTGGAAAACTGGTCAACTTAGTAAACATCTGATTTTAGTCTAAAGGATTGTAACAGAAACACTTGCCAGATAACAAAATGCTTGCTCTGATTATGAGATCTAGAAATCCATGCCCATCAAAATATGTTTAAAACATACGTTTTACTTTAATGCTGCAAATTATGCTTATAGATTCTTTCATTATTCAGTAAATATAAAAATGTCTTGATCCAGTGGCGGCTGGTGAAACTTAAAGATGGTGGGGCGCTTGACCACACCCCTTTAAATAAAGCCACACCATCAGATGGCACTACCAATTCATTAATTAAATAAATAAAAGGTAGACAGAAACACAGAAAAGCACTCGGGGGAGAGGGAGAGAGACGGGGGGAAGAGACACACAGAGGGTTAGAGAGAAAGAGAGAAAGACACAATCACACACAGAGGGTGAGAGAGAGAGAGAGACAAAATCACACACAGAGAGTTAGAGAGAGAGAAAGAGACACAATCACATACAGAGGGTTAGAGAAAGAGAGACACAATCACACACAGAGGGTTAGAGAGAGAGAAAGAGAGACACAATCACACACAGAGGGTTAGAGAGAGAGAGAGAAAGAGATAGAGACACAATCACATATGGAAGGAGAGAGAGAGAGAGAGAGAGAGAGAGACACACAATCACACACAGATGGTTAGAGAGAGAGAGAGAGAAAGAGACACAATCACACACACAGAGGGTTAGAGAGAGAGAGACACACAATCATACACAGAGGGTTAGAGAGAGAGAGAAAGAGAGAGACACAATCACACACAGAGGGTGAGAGAGAGAGAGAGAGAGAGAGAGAGAAAGAAAGAGAGAGACACAATCATACACAGGGTTAGAGAGAGAGAGAGAAAGAGAGAGAGAGACACAATCATACACAGAGGGTTAGAGAGAGAAAGAGAGACACACAATCATAAACAAAGGATTAGAGAGAGAGAGAGAAAGAGAGAGACACAATCACACACAGAGGGTTAGAGAGAGAGAGAGAGAGAGAGAAAGAGAGAGAGACACAATCACACACAGAGGATTAGAGAGAGAGAGAGAGAGAGAGAGAGAGAGAGAGAGAGAGACACAATCATACACAGAGGGTTAGAGAGAGAGATAGAGAAAGAGACACAATCATACACAGAGGGTTAGAGAGTGAGAGACACAATCACACACAGAGGGTTAGAGAGTGAGAGAGAGACACAATCACACACAGAGGGTTAGAGAGAGAGAAAGAGAGAGAGACACAATCATACACAGAGGGTTAGAGAGAGAAAGAGAGAGACACAATCACACACAGAGGGTGAGAGAGAGAGAGAGAGAGAGAGAGAGAGAGACAATCATACACAGGGTTAGAGAGAGAGACAGAGAGAGAGAGAGAGAGAGAGAAAGAGAGAGAGAGAGAGAAAAATAGACACAATAACACACAGGGAGAGAGAGAGAGAGACAATCACACACAGAGGGTGAGAGAGAGAGAGACACACAATCACACACAGAGGGTTAGAGAAAGAGAGAGACACAATCATACACAGAGGATTAGAGAGAGAGAGAGAGAGAGAGAGAGACAATCACACACAGAGGGTTAGAGAGAAAGAGAAAGAGAGAGAGACGCAATCATACACAGGGTTAGAGAGAGAGAGAAAGAGAGAGAGAAAGAGAGAGATACACAATCATACACAGTTAGAGAGAGAGAGAGAGAGAGGGAAAGAGAGAGACACACAATCACACACAGAGGGTGAGAGAGAGAGAAAGAAAGAGAGAGAGACACACACAATCACACACAGAGGGTTAGAAAAAGAGAGAGACACAATCACACACAGAGGATTAGAGAGAGAGAGAGAAAGAGAAAGAGAGAGACACAATCACACACAGAGGGTTAGAGAGAAAGAGATTGAGACACAATCATACACAGGGTTAGAGAGAGAGAGAGAGAGAGAGAGAGAGAGAGAGAGAGAGAGAGAGAAAGAGACACACAATCATACACAGGGTTAGAGAGAGAGACAGAGAGAGACAGAGAGACACAATCACACACAGAGGGTTAGAGAGAGAGAAAGAGACACAATCACACACAGAGGGTGAGAAAGAGAGAAAGAGAGAGACACACACAATCACACACAGAGGGTTAGAGAGAGAGAGAAAGAGAGAGACACAATCACACACAGAGGGTTAGAGAGAGAGAGAGAGAGAGAGAGACAATCATCATACACAGAGGGTTAGAGAGAGAAAGAGAGAGAGAGACACAATCACACACAGAGGGTTAGAGAGAAAGAAAGAGATAGAGACACACACAATCACAGAGGGTTAGAGAAAGAGAGAGAGAGAGAGAGACACAATCAAACACAGAGGGTTAGAGAGACACATAAGGGATGAGAGAGTTAGAGGGGGAGGAAGAGAGACAGAGAGAGAAAAAGACCAAGGGGGAGAACAACACATAAGGAGAGAGATGGATAGATAGAGCGAGACACACACACACACACACACACACAGAGGGTTAGAGAGAAAGAGAGAGAGACACAATCACACACAGAGGGTTAGAGAAAAACATAATGGATGAGAGAGCCAGAGGGGGAGGAAGAGAGACAGAGAGAGAAAGAGACCATGGGGGAGAACAACACATAAGGAGAGAGATGGATAGATAGATAGAGAGAGAGAGAGAGAGAGAGAGAGAGAGAGAGAGACACACACACACACACACAAGGGGGGGGGGAGGGACCACTGCATATTTAAGTAATAAAACAGCAGAGCTACAGAGAGTTCAGAAAGTTAGACTTTAAATTAGTGTGCAGTACAGAGGCAAGCTGCTGGGTGTAAAGTTTGAGGAAACAAAATACAAAAATGATCCTTCAACTGCTGTAAAACAGTAAAAAAACATAAAAACCCTAAACCACATTCATTAAATTATCATTTTCACTAACAGAATCCCTTTCAGTGAAATCTAAGGTTGTAGAACTTACTTCCATAAGATGTAGCTTAAACACTGCTCATTGACTGCATCTCTTCCTGCTCTGCCTCTGTCTGTATTAAGGAAGTGACAGTGGAACATTCCACTGCACTTAGAGGGGAAATATAGAACTCTCTTTTTCACTTTAGCAAAAGCTGGCAGCTTCACAAGACAGCAACAAAATAAATGAAAGTTGTTTTTTTCCGTTTTTGTTTTGTTTTATATAATTTAACATCCAGCCCCAACCCTAAGTTCCACTTACTAATGCCTCTCACTGGATTGGTTCAGCCCAAATAGGACTGCCTCAAATAAGCAGTTAATGGGCCATGCAATGATCTTAACCACTTTCATCCAGTAGGTGGCGCAGCATGTTGTGTAATGGTGGGCAGACCTGCTTGTGCCTCTCCATTGCACAACATGAAGCTGTGAAAAAAAAATGCTGGGGAAAAAAATTAGCAATTTTTTTTTTTTTTTTTTAAAGCCAATAAAAAAATATATATTTTTGCCCATATGAGAGGTGAAGCACTGCCTCACCTGCCTTTAGTGACTGCATATCACTGCTGTATATATGTATATATATATATATATATATATATATATATATATATATATAAAACAAATTCCAAGAAGGTCAGCACAATTTCACCCACAGGTAGTAATGCCACGGTGCACTGCTAAAAAAATATCCAATCCATCCGAAGGTACAGGCACTCAATGGTCTTTTTTTAGTTTTAGGTTGCTTGTTGTATTGTTTTTTTGACATTTGACAAAGGAACAGCAATGTGCCGAAACGTTATGTCTTCATTTTAACTTGTATCAATAAATGAATTAAAAAAAAAAAAGAAGACCATTGAGTGCCTGTACCTTCGGATGGATTATATATATATATATATATATATATATATATATATATATATATATATATATATATATATATATATTATATTATTATTAACTTTACCCAACCAGTTATGATGGGATGACTTGCACACCTTGCTCTAATCCATTGTCAAATACTTAAAGTGATAGTAAACAACTTTTAATATAAATGCCTAGATTACAAAAAGAGCCATTGATAAACCTGTAATTATTCTACGCACCAGTTGTCTTATTTAAAGGAGGAGCCAATCTGGACTTTAGTCTACAAACAGCTAAGGTGATAGGGGTATACAATGACAAGGATTTGTGATAAAATACAAAACATAACAAAACTAAATCTAGTACAGGAGGAAGAGGGCCCTGCTCTGGAGAGCTCACAGTCTACAGGCATAGGGTGCAGAGACATAAGGTTGGGGGTAGCTTGTAACATCGGTTGTAGTTGCAGCAGTGAGTCAGGCAGTTCATGTATTAGTTTGGTTAAGATGAGAGATGGAGGAGAGATGGTAAGCCTCTCTGAATAGGTGGGTTTTCAAGGAGCATCTAAAGCTATACAAGGTTGGAGACAGTCTTATGGAGCGGATAGAGAGTTCCAGAGGACAGGAGCAGCACGTGCAAAGTCATGGAGACAGGAGTGGAACGTAGAGATAACAGGAGTGGAGAGACGTAGGTCAGAGGTTGATCGAAGAGGACAGGGTGGGGAATATTTCCTAATGAGAGAGGGAATATAGTTTGGAGTTAGACTGTTGAGTGCTTTGTAAGTTAAGGTTAATACTTTAAATTGTATTCTGGAGTGTATGGGGAGCCAGTGTAGAGACTGGCAGAGTGGAGTAGCTGATGTAGTTTGGTGACTTAGGTGGATGAGTCTAGCAGAAGCATTCATAATAAATTGGAGGGAGGAAAGGCAGTGTTTTGGAAGGCCATTTACAAGTAGATTGCAATAATCAATGCATGACAAAATGAGGGAATGAATAAATATTTTTGTAGTTTTTTTAGTAAGGAAGGGACGAATTCTGGAAATGTTGCGTAGGTGGGAACAGCAGGATTTGGTAAGCACTTGTATATGTGGGTTGAATGTGAGTTCTGAGTCAAGGGTAACCCCAAGACAGCTGACCTGGGGTGAGGTGTTTAAAATAGAGTCTCCAACCATCAGAGAAATGTCAGAAGAGGGGAGAATAAGAAGCAGCTTAGTTTTGGACAGATTGAGTTGGAGGTAGTGTGAAGACATCCAAGAGGAAATTGCAGAGAGGCAGTTGGAAATCTGGTTGAGTAAAGAGGGAGAGATATCAGGAGAGGAAACTTAGATTTGGGTATCTTCAACATATAAGTGGTACTGGAATCAAAAGGAGGCTATACGTTTTCCAAGGGAGGATATATACAGAGAGAAAAGCAAGGGGCCCAAGACAGAGCCTTGCGGTACTCCAACTGAGAGAGGCATAGGATCACAAGATATGTTGTTAAAGGAAACTGAAAACAAGCGTTTTGAGAGATATCAGGCAAACAAGAAGAGGGCTGTGTCTCGGATGCCAAATGAATGTAGTATTTTTAAGAGTGGATGGTCAACTGTGTCAAAGGCAGCAGACAGGTCTAGAAGAATTAGTAAGGAGTAGTTTGCTTTAGCTGATAAAAGGTAATTTGTTACTTTAGTAAGAGTGGTTTCTGTTGAGTGTTTAGGGCAGAAACCAGATTGTAGTAGATCAAGTAAAGAGTTAGTTGTGAGAAGTTGAGTAAGCTGATTATAGACCAGTTGTTCCAATAATTTTGAAGCAAAGGGAAGTAAGGAGATCAGTCAATAAATAGAAAGGGCGGAGGGGTCAAGCGATTACTTTTTTAGGATTGGTATGATTGACGAATGCTTGAAGGTATCAGGAAATGTGCCATCGGTGAGAGATTGGTTAAAGAGATGAGTTAGGGTAGGGGTTAGTGAAGCAGAGAGAGAGGAAAGAAGTTGTGAAGGAATAGGGTCAAGTGGGCAGGTTGTGAGAGGAGCCAAGGATAGGAGTACAGAGACTTCTTCCTCTGTTACAGGAGGGAAGTAGCATAGAGTTTTGTTAATAGAAGTATTTACTAAGTTAGAATAAAATGCATTTTTTGCAGTTGTTCTCTGATACACCCAATTAGATACAAATATTATAGCAGTGTTAGCCTTGAAAATTCAGCAGGGTGCATTTCAAGTTTTGAGAAATAGAAATTTCTCAATTTACAGTGATAAATTACATGAAAAGGGGAAAAAATAATAATTAAAATATATTGTAAAGTTGTTTCATTACACATAACTAAAGATTATATACAAATCCTAATGTGTTTACTGTCCCTTTAACTCCTGGAGAACTACAGGCTGATGGAGTATTTTTGCGACATTAACTCTCAAAAGAGACTATGGACCTGATCCAACAGTTCGGATTAGGTCTGACAGACCTCGCTGAATGCGGAGAGCAATATGCTCTCCGTATTCAGCATTGCACCAGCAGCTCTTGTGAGCTGCTAGTGCAACGCCGCCCCCTGCAGATTCGTTGCCAATCGTCCGCCAGCAGGGGGTTGTCAATCAACCCGATCGTACTCAATCCGGATGAATTGCGGCAATGTCTGTGCGCCTGCTCAGAGCGGAGCTTGATAAATGGGCCCCTATGGGGCCGACTTATTATGATGCAGGTGGACATGATCCACTGTAGGATATGCTGTTGGCATTTAACGTTGCACAAGCAGTTCTAGTGAAATGCTTGTGCAATGCCGCCCCCCTGCGTATCCGATCAAACTGATTGCTGTCCGCCGCCTCAAGGGTGGCAGATAAGTTAAGGACGGCTCGCGCGGAAACTGCTGCATTCGCAGCATGTTAAATCGACCCCTAAACGTCTGACTCTTGCTTGTGGGTTCAGGAGCATGATGAAGCCCACAGTCTCCTATTTTGCCCACTCCTATCTAACTTCTACACTGTGTTTCTCTGTTATTCTCTCCCCTCTCTCCCATTTCTCTTCATCTCATATGTCCAGCCTTTCTCATCTCCCTTTCTTACTTAAATCATATTATATTTTTCTCTTTGCTGGTTTATACAGGTTATAGACAAGCTAGAGTGGTAAAATATGTAATTTTGAACACTTTACTTATCAAGCAGTTCAATATTATCAATAAAAATGTTAATTTAAAAAAAAAATAAAGTCCAAACAAATAAGGTATCATACTACTGGTCCTCAAGAATTGTGCTCATTAAAACTAAGTATGACCATACGTGTTTACTGGATACTTTGTTTAGGTAAAGTAACTGTCAAGAGATTAAATGTGTGATTATAAAATTATCCAATAATATTTATTGTGTCAGTTGGAGGAGGTATTTTATTACAGTCTAACATAGAAAAAGTAATAATAATATAAAATACATAAAATGTAATAATAATATGTCAGATATTTTATTTTGGTCCATGTCAATTAGTATATAAAATAAATGTTAATGGTCTAATTTGTCATAGCTCAGACCAGGAAACCGCTTTTTGGAACATGGCAACATGACCTATAAGCCCTGGGGATGGATTGAAACGCAGGCCACTGTCATTAAAATCCATAATCACAATGTTTTAAAATTAAAATCTACCTCAAATGACAGACCCAAACCAGTATTAAATTTAAACTTTATAATAAAAATCTTTACACACCTAACAGTTATATTAGTGAAACATTTAATATTTATTGCAAAGAGATCATCAAAATCTTAGCTAATGTCTTTCTTGAAAATGTGCATTTCTTATTTGAAATGACAGATATTTGCAGTTATATCTTGCAACCATAGGGTTAATAAATTGATTTCCTGAGGTTTGTTTGTGCAGTCTCAGGAGAGTTACTGAGGTTTGAGCGGGAGGAGTGAAGGGAACAAATAACTGATGTTACAGGTGACTAACAAGTAAAACAGCTGTAAAGCATCCCTTATCTGCATTTTTAAGCAAAGTGTCCATAGGCCAAACATTTACAGTCTTTACACTTGCAACTGCCCAGTTTTAGTCTCCAAAAAAGCAATGGGCGCCACAATGTTGTATCTTAGTCTTTCTTCTCTGCTGAGGCCTATTAGAAACAGCTTTAAATGAATCCCTAGAGTGAGTAGCCAATGACTGTGTGGGATATAGCTGTATTAAGTCTGGGGTCCACACTTCAGCTTCTAGTAGGTATTGGAAAACCTGCAATTTTCAGAATAACATTGCAAAAAAAGGGGACAAAAAATAATAAAAGCATATTGTACAGTTGTTATTTTTTAATTTTTTTTTTGTTTTCTTTTATTTTCTTTGTGTATTCATTCAGATATTTGTTTAGTTAAAACAAAAATCCAATTTTCGTACACAAGTCTAACACACACACGACTTAGACACACACACACACATATACAGTATATATATATATATATATATATATATATATATATAGCAAAGTTCCAAGGTATATGCACTCTCAACACCGTCCTGCAACTGCCAGGGTGCTCTAGAGGAGAGTATAATCAGCAAAACAAAATGAAGCACTCTCTGGACTTTGGATATCTGTGCAAAGTGTTTATTTGTGACGTTTTGGGACCTCAAACGTCCCTTCTTCTGACAATTCAATAGTGCAAATGAGCAAGCTATAAAGGCCTGTAAACCCTTCCCCCTACTTGGTAGCCAATCAGCTATGTGTATTACCTGAGAAACCACCCATATAATTGTCTCAGTTTATCAAAAAAACTTTATATTATCTTTAGAGTGCACAATTCAAAGTGATACATTACATAAAGTCTCATAACAAGTGAACAAATATGAAAATCTAAAACTCTAAGTTGTCACATATCCCCAGTGAACCACCGTCACAACAGAAAAAAAACACTCCCAGATGGAAAACCCACCCGTACTGCATGCAGGGGGACTAGCCCCAAAAAACAGGGAAATCATTGGATACCTAGCAGCCACTCCTCTCTGTTACGTGGGCATAGACACCACTAACAAAATAATCACAACAAGCTGGCCACACCCTACGATGTTATACGTATCCATAGCGACCGCAGTCACAATAGGTGTGCATCTTAGCATAAATTCATGTCAGCCTGCTCGCACCTAAAGAGACAATCACCCGGAGTAAACAAATTAGGATATACCCCAATCCACCCTAGGGTGCATTACTAACATCAGATCGATACACGATCGAGGCCAGACCCGCTTCGTACTCGAGTCAGATCGTACGTTTTAAACCATCCCTAGGTATCATATTGGATGTTCTAGCCACGCCCCCTGTCAGAGACCAAGATCATTAATTCGCTAGTGTTAGAGACCAGCCTTCTCGTTGTCATCAAGTGTAAACCACCCCCAGGTTTCTAATTGGAAAATCAAGCCACTCCTCCTATCAACGACCACTAGCCAAACAATAACAGCAAGCCAGCCACACCCACACGATGTCATAAATTTCCATAGTAACCACAATCACAATGGATGTACGTCTTAGCAAAAATACATATCAGCCTGATCGTAGCTAAACAGACACCCAATATAAATATAGACAAACACCCAATATAAACACATGAAAGGGTACCCCAATCCACAATAGTGTGTATTTATAACAACAGCTCAATACACAATCGAGGCCATCAACCATAGGCACCCATCCGTAATATGGTCCAACCCAGTGGGAGTCAACCGTGTCCAGAAACACCAGGAATAAAAACAAATATCAAACAGTACTATCCCGTTTATTAATCCTTCACAAACATAAAGCAAAAAAATGAAGCAAAAATGATAGCATAGACCCATTTCATACTCGAGTCAGCTCATGCGATGTCAAACGCCTCCAGTTTTTTATTGGCTGTTCAAGACGCGCCTCCTGTCAGAGACAGAGATCATCATTCCACTCATACAAGCAGCCTTCTCACTGCTATACAGTGTAAATCGTCCCAAGTTCCTAATTGGATGATCAGGTCGCGCCTCCTACCAGAGACCGCAATCATCGTACTAATTTTAAACACAGCCTTCTCGATATCATAAAGTAAACTTAAATACTCCAGCTATTCGTGTATATCCCCAATAGAGCACCTTACTATCATAAAATATTTACAAGAAACCTTCTCAAATACATTCTTCCTTAAGGGATTATACAACAAGTCCAATCCAAGAGACAAATTCCTACCGGCATTCAATTTACACAACACAATTGTCCAAAATCAATCTACACTCACTAAAACTGAATCTAACACACCGTAACTATCAAATTAGGGATAAACTCCATAGCAGTGCACACCACACAAAAGGAAATAATTTACAACAACATATAGAGCTAGAATGTATCAGAGGCTTCAGACGACATCTAAATCTCAGACTTATAGACACTAACAAGAGTGGTATAGGACCAGTGAGCATACACCCAGGTAGGGTGTCCATCAGTCGTGGAGAGCAGGCGTGTGACCATGGTCCACCGGGGGCAATGACAAAAGTGAAACACAGTGTAGCAATGTGCACTATAATAGATATTCACACATATATAATAACATAAAAACTCCCCAGCAAGAGCTTCAATAAAAACAAATATCCTACTTTCCAAAAAAAGAATTTTTACATTCATCCAGGAATCCCCAATGTTACAAGGAATCTTACTGGAACATAGAGGTGGACACTACAATGACCAACAGGCAGTGTATATCAATAAGTATAAGCAATCTTTGTCAAGCCACTATGCTATTATAAGATCATGTACTCTCATCATGAACAAAGTGGTTGTGGACTCTCATCATGAACAGAGTGGTCGTGAACTCCCATAACAACAGTCGACTCTCAAGGAGCTCATATTCAATCCAGGACACAGAGTCCATCATAGGAATGCTTGCCATCCAGTTTGGACGTTGAGACCCCTGGGTGTCAGGGTACCGAGTTCATGTATCCATCTGGCTTCCTTTTGTAACAGAAGCTTCGCTCTGTTACCCCCTCTTCTAGGTACTGGTACATGATCAATAATGCGAAATCTTAGATCCGCGACAGTGTGTCTGCTTTCAAGGAAGTGTCGTGCCACAGGTTGGTCTGATTTTCCACTCTTTAAAGCGGTCCTAATACTAGACTGATGATTAGCCATCCGTGTGCGAGCATCATCTATGGTCTTCCAGATGTAAAAGAGGCCACACGGACAGTTGAGCAGATAGATGATGTGTGTCGTAGTGCATGTAAGAAAGAAATTAATTTTGTATTTTTTCTTTTTATTCGGATGTTGAAACATATTCCCAGTGTGCATACTGTTACAGGTCACACAACTTGTACATTTGAAGCAGCCATATTTCTTCTTCAGCCAACATTTGTTATCTCTCAATGACAATGAATCAGTCCTCATTAGGTAATCTTTTAGGCTTCTGCCCCTTCTGTATGCCAAGCATGGTGTCCCCCAATTCCCAAATGGCAATTGGGGATCCGCCTGCACCAGTTTGCATTCCTCCTTAATGGCTTTCATGATGTGATGGTGATCCAGGGAATAAGTAGTGACAAACGTGAGTTGTGGACTGGTCCCTGATGTCACATCCTTCACCACCTTAGTAGACTGTGTGATTTGCTCATGCATAAGTTGTAATTGCTTCCTTCTGTATCCCCGCTGAGTGAATCTATCCACCATTTCGGTTAACTGGGTTTCACAGCGTCCAGGATCCGTATTGTTGCGCACCACTCTTTGTAATTGTGCTTTTGGTATGTTTCGTATTAAGGCTGGTTGATGGCAACTAGTGGCATGAAGAGTGGTGTTTCGGTCTGTAACTTTCCTGAAGAGGTTAGTGCCAAGTGCTCCATTTAATTTAAATACTCTCACATCCAGGTAATCTACCATGTCACAGCTTGCCACATATTGAAATCTTATAGTGCTGTCTAGTGAATTCAATGTTGCCATCCAACTTTCTAGTGACTGTAGATCATCTTGATAGATAAGGAACAAGTCATCTATATATCTCCGGTAGAATTTAATAGATGGTACCTCATATGCCTTCATATGCATTGTTTCGTACTCATCCATGTAGAGATTCACCAGCGATGGGGCCACATTAGACCCCATCGCTTTTCCGGCTGTCTGTAGGTAGAATTTGTTCTTGAAACAGAAAAAATTATTCTGTATGCAAAACTCCAACAATTCAATCAGAACTTCCTCTGGTGGGCCCACATATGGCGTCCGTCTCAAGCAGTTAGAAACAGCTGTCATACCTGCCAAGTGTGGAATCATTGTATATAAACTCGAGACGTCCATAGTCACCAATATATCAGACTCCTTGATGTCTCTCAGGTTGATGATGTCCTGGATGAACATAGTTAAATCCTGCACATAGGACCTCATGTGCTTAACCAATTAGAAACCTGGGGGCGGTTTACACTTGATGACAACGAGAAGGCTGGTCTCTAACACTAGCAAATTAATGATCTCGGTCTCTGACAGGGGGCGTGGCTGGAGCATCCAATATGAAACCTGGGGATGGTTTACAACGTACTATCTGACTTGAGTACGAAGCGGGTCTGGCCTCGATCGTGTATTGATCTGATGTTAGTAATACACACTAGGGTGGATTGGGGTATATCCTAATTTGTTTACTCCGGGTGATTGTCTCTTTAGGTGCGAGCAGGCTGACATGAATTTATGCTAAGATGCACACCTATTGTGACTGCGGTCGCTATGGATACGTATAACGTTGTGGGGTGTGGCCAGCTTGTTGTGATTATTTTGTTAGTGGTGTCTATGCCCACATAACAGAGAGGAGTGGCTGCTAGGTATCCAATGATTTCCCTGTTTTTTTGGGCTAGTCCACCTGCATGCAGTACGGGTGGGTTTTCCATCTGGGAGTGTTTTTTTCTGCTGTAACGGTGGTTCACTGGGGATATGTGACAACTTAGAGTTTTAGATTTTCATATTTGTTCACTTGTTATGACACTTTATGTAATGTATCACTTTGAATTGTGCACTCTAAAGATAATGAAAAGTTTTTTTGATAAACTGAGCCACCTATATGGGTGGTTTCTCAGTGAATACACATAGTTGGAACTGATTGGCTAACTAGGGGGAAGGGTTTACAGGCCTTTATAGCTTGCTCATTTGCACTATTGTATTGTCAGAAGAAGGGACGTTTGAGGTCCCGAAACGTCACGAATAAACACTTTGCACAGATATCCAAAGTCCAGTGAGTGCTTCATTTTGTTTTGCTGATTATATATATATATATATATATATATATATATATATATATATATATATATATATATATATATATATAAATATATATATAGTTCTCAAGATACATGCTTGCTTTGAGCCTATTTTAGTATGCTAAGTTTAAGCAATGGATACCAAGAAAAAGATATAAATTTGATAACTCACGTTACAATTTTATAAAACTTTTCAATTTAATTTCTGTGAATGTTAAAGATAATAGTAAACAATTACATGCTTTATTTCGCTAGAGCATGTCATTTTAAGAATAGCGACCCTGCACTACTATGTTTTTGACCTCCACAAAAGGGTTAAACAGACAGCAGACGTACTGCTCAGGAATAACAGGACACTGCTGGTCCAGAGTGGAAAATGCAACTGATTCACTCATCAATTACAGAACTCAGAAGTGGAATTGGCGCTGCTCATTGGATCAGTAGTGTTTTCCGCTCAGGACCTGCAGTGCTCTGCGGGTCCCTAGTGGCACTTCTTCTGTTTGTTTAACCCCTTTGTGGGGGTTAAAAACACAGTAGTGTAGGGTCAATAGTTTTAAAATGACATGGTTTATTAAATAACAGCATGTGATTTTTCGGTTATTATGGCCCTTTAATTTTGACTTTCATGTCCTTTGAATATTTTTGATTATTTTTTTTCCACATTTCGAAAATGTACTATTTTTAGCCCTATTTCGCTGCATCTCTCTCAGAAAGATGCTATATCATACTTATGTGTTCTGACATGCTGGTCGAAAATCACTGTTCTACAGCAATCAAAGCCAATGAGAGATTTATATCAATTGTGTCAACCTGTAATCAGTATCCATAATCAGCCTATGACAGTATTATCACATTTACATCTGATTTCCTCCCATCCTGTCACACCAATTTATACAAGTAGCTAGCTATAGAAGGGCCCTTTATAAAGATATAATAAAATAAACACATACAAGATATTCAACATGTGTTACAAATAAAATGCATGTAGGAAGCAACATTATATCTACGCTCCAATATTTTGTATTTGGTATAATCTTATAATTACAAGACACTTTCTGTCTTGCTATAGACTGACATATAAACCAAGTCTAAACTCCAAAACAAATATATTACTTGCTGCAATTGTTTTTCAATAGCCAAACTCAATCCAGCACTTGCCTCAATGTTTAAGGTATAAAGTATATTTATCATAGTGCGAGCGGACATGATACGATGTAGCGTATCATGTCCTCTGCACATCGATAAATGCCGACAGCGTATTTATCATTGCACCAGCAGTTCTTGTGAACTGCTGGTGCAATGCCGCTCCCTGCAGATTCGCGACCGCTAGCAGGGGGTGTCAATCAATCTGATCATATTCAATCGGGTTGATTTCTGTCTGCGGCCTCATTGCAGGTGGACAAGTTATGGAGCCGCGGTCTTTAGAAGGCCTGAAGGCTCGCTGGAAGCAAGGAGCTTGATAAATCGGCCCTTAAAACTTATTATGAAATTATTTTTCAATTCTTATCAATCAAAGCCCGTTAGGGAAAGCTGTATAGCAAGGTTAGCTTGGATTATTCTGCAGTGTGCTGTTTCAGCTCTGAGAATTAGAAAAACTACAGTTTTCAGAAATAAATTAAAGAAAAAGGGGACAAAGTAATAATGAATTAAAGTACATTGTTATCTCTAAACTGTTCTGGTTACCTTGACCAGTGTCCCATTTGTATGTTCCGTTGTAGTTCATGATATTATATTGGATTTCTGATACTTCAAGCTGCTGATTGCTCTGTGCATGTGCTTATACTCTTGATGGCCATCCTTATAGGATAAAGTGCTGAAAAGCATCTGTACAGGCATTTTTCCAGCTTATTAACGATGCCAATCAACTGTATAACACACGCACTGAGCATTTGGCAGGCTGAAGTGAAGCAAATAGCAATTCGCTTGAATTTTAAAGGGCACTTGCTAAAGATATATGAAAGCTTTACATTTTAAATAATGTATATCCCGCCTATACTTCAGCTCCGACCACACCTTTGAATCATGCCTCCCTAACATGTCCTGGGTACATTAGAAGCCAATCTGATTTTTTCAACCTTAATTCCGATTGGCTGATAGAATTCTTTGTAGTGTAAAACTCATAACTACTGACTTTAGAATGCAATCTTGACGGGATAGGGTGTACCGCTCACTTTTTGGCCTCCCAGGACAAGCTTGTAATACCGGCGCTATTACAATCCCATTGAAAAAAGACTATACGCAATTTGCGTAAGTTGATTTGCGGTAAGGCCAAAAAAGTGTGCAGTGCCCCTAAATCTGCAAGACTCGTAATACCAGCGGTAGTGAAAAAAAATCGTTATAACCTGATAACACTGCTTTTTCACTATAACGCAAAACTCGTAATCTAGCTGATAGTTTTGATAGGTAAATATAAAAAAAGGCTCTATTTCAGTTTAAATGTAGTGATGGCAAAAATGCTCTGGTCTTTTGGGGAAGTTTTTGTCTAAAATGCCTGGTCCTTAAGGGGTTAAGGGTCTACTCGTCTGACCCAAGTACTGCTTATCAAATGGACACTGTATCAAATACACCACTTCTTTGTCTATACATCTGATTGCTTTATCTAAATTCTTTCGAAGTGACACTTGATTTCACTTTTTTGAAATTTTAACTATATTTGCAAGTGGTGAACCTATGACAGGGGAAACCCCCCCCCACAAACTTTCTGTCCTATACAATCTATTTGAATCTTACATTGGTCTCTTGTCTTAAACTCACTAGGTGCTAGTATGCTTTTATCCATATGAATAAAGTATAGTTATTTTAATTGATCTCATTTTATTGAAGAATGTTTTTATGTTTTTAAATACGTTTTCGGGTTTTACATTTCTAAAAAAAATTGTTTTCCGGGGGCGTGTGTGGGCGTCGGCCATGTCTAGCCGCAAAAATAAGAGCTCCTGATATCTTATGGATAATTTGCCAATTACCTGAACATATGCTAAAAATTTAGACTACTATTACATTGATGCAGCTTTATGAATCTTTGTCAGCCTGATCTATACTATTTTTGAGAAGATTGCATCAACTGGGGCACCGATACCAGACTTTTAGCCGGCTGAGGCGGAGGCTTCACCACAGCATCTCTAGACCCCCCCCCCCAGCTCGCCGGGTAAAGCAGGTATATTTAATAATTAACTTTTGACACTCAATACTTTTTTAAATGGAACCTCATCAATCAGCTGTACTAGTGGCAGTCGACATCTGGGAGCAATAGGTCCAATCTCTAATAACACAGCACTTTCACGACCTGCGGGAGAGTTTACGACTAGTGATGTTACTAACGGACCGACATCGACCAAATAACCACAATCTCCCACAAAGTCAGAGCTCAGAGTCATCGCTACTGTCAGTGGACATACCTCCTTCAGCTCCGTGGAATAAGCCGCTGTTCTCTCCACGTGGCGATCAGGGCCGGAAGGCCTATATATACCTGAGCACCTACGAGAAGGAGAGGAACATGATGGTAACTTCACATCTACACTCCCTAGCTTCAAATCTCTCCTGTGCAGAGCCGTACATGCAGCCACTAAAAGACACGGAGGAACAAAGGGGCATTCACAGGCTAAGGAATGGGGCTTTGTTACATCTACACTCCCTGGTTTCAGATCTTCCCGGTGCAGAGCTGTACATGCAACCACTAAAAGTCACGGAGGAACAAAAGGGCATTCACAGCTTAAGGAATGGGGCTTTGTTATCAAGGGTGATCCAACTCTTTGATGGAGGAGACATGATCAGGAAAGGGATCACTTGGAAGTCACTTACGAGCTCCGCAGATAGAAACCTCCATGACAGAGCTGGCATCGGGTGAGGTGCTCACGGAAAACGGACTGACCTGAAGTATATATCGAATGAGCTTTCTACAAACCCCATCAACAAATTAATGTCCCCTAAATGTACTCACTGTTAACTGACCTTTACACTCTCATCATAGACCTATGTGCATTTATAACAGATTAGATTTGACGCTTATGCTAGACTACTTAGCACAAAATTAATATGGTAATCCAAACTCTCTTTTTGGTGTTTGTTTGTGATATCTGTATAGGCCAATATCCAGTGCAAATTTCTAATGAAGTAGCTACGCTCACTAATCAAATTCTTTGCAGTATTTTAGATAACTTACAATGCAATGCTGATGCTATTTAATGTATTTGGGTTAAGAGAATGTTTGCTGTTCAGCTGTTACCCTCTCTCCCTTCATTTAATTTATTAAGCAGAATGGCGTGCTGCCAGCGGCCGAGGCAGGGCGCCCACATTAAACTAAGGGAGATGTTATGTTTCTAGCTCAGTCCTTAAGGAGTGATCAGCCATGTGCATTTATGTTGGTGTATACTGCTCATAATCTACCATTTTAGCACTTAAAATACTGTATGTTTAGTGTGTGTGCCATAGCGACAAGCCCGGGATATTTGGAAATGTTAAATAGAAGTCTTTACTTTGAAATCCTGCTGCCTTACTTAATTGTCCTATCTGACAAATACGTTCGTTCCTTCTGGACTCTATTTTTGGTTCTCTTGTTGGGGGGTTTTGCACCATGTCTTTGCATGAGGAACTCTTTAATCTGTAGTGGTTTATATTGTAAATATGCATATGGTCTACAACTTTCCCTAGCAATCAACGCAAAGAGTATAGTAAATACCGGAGCAGAACTACTTGTATTGTTTGTAACTCTGCTCATGAAAAGTAGTTCCTGGATCCCTCTTTAGTGCCCCTTACAGGGATATGTTCCTTTATATCATAGCTCTTGTGCTCCCTCTGCTCTTCCTCCTACCCCCACCCCAGATGTAATTTATATCCTCCTACAGCCTCCCAGTCACTGTGTTGTTGTCAATAGTTCCATACATTTTTACTAGATTTTAAACATGAGTGGTTGTATACTAGTCTTCAAATGTGCACATTTTTATTATTAGTAGCTTGTTTTATATTTCTTTTGCAGTATATACTATTTGACTTATCACAAGCTGTAACATTAGTTTATAAGGGCCCCTAAGCGCTCCAAATTTACGTTAAAGTTTCTTCTCATTTAGAGCCCAAACCACCTGAAGACTAAAAACCTGCTAAACTTATCCTAAAAAATAGAGGTTTATCAATTGGGATCCAAAAGCAGTCCTCTATTGTTCATAGCTGTCTTCTGTAACCTCATACCCTCTAAAGTACAGCGAGGTCCAAAAGTGGCATCAGACACCATTTAGAAGACATACAATTATACCAGCAAGCATGATACCTATTGATTTCTTTTACACAATGCCACATAACTATGTAATGTATATCTTGTTTGAACTCCTTGTGAATGTACAATAGTAAAATGTTTTTCTTTTTGTGTATGGATTTTATTGAAAGGCATTAATTTTGTGCTGTGAATCTAACCTCAATAAAAAAATATTATAAAAAAAAAAATGGTTTTCCTAAGAGACAAATAAAATATTATTAATTCATGGTATAATTAATGTAAGGATATATGAGAATAGAGAGGATAAAGGTAGATTTGTGAATAATGGGCTATATACACTCACCGGCCACTTTATTAGGTACACCTTGCTAGAACCGTGTTGGACCCCCTTTTGTCTTCAGAACTGTCTTAATTCTTCATGGCATAGATTCAACAATGTGTTGGAAACATTCCTCAGACATTTTGGTTGCTGCAGATTTGTCAGCTGCACATCCATGATGCGACTCGTTCCACCACATCCAAAAGATGCTCTATTGGATTGAGATCTGGTGACTGCGGAGGCCATTGGAGTACAGTGAACTCATTATCATGTTCAAGAAACCAGTTTAAGATGATTTAAACTTTGTGATATGGTGCATTATCCTGCTAGAAGTAGCCATCAAAAGATGGGTACACTGTAGTCATAAAGGAATGGACATGGTCAGCAACAATAGTAGGTGTAGGTAGGCCGTGGCATTAAAGCAATGCTCAATTGGTACTAACGGGCCCAAATTGTGCCAAGAAAATATCCCCCACACCATTAAACCACCACCACCAGCCTGAACTGTTGATACAAGGCAGGATGGATCCAAGCTTTCATGTTGTTTATGCCAAATTCTGACCCTACCATCTGAATGTTGCAGCTAAAATCGAGACTCATCAGACCAGGCAACGTTTTTCCAATCTTCTATTGTCCAATTTTGGTGAGCTTGTGCAAATTGTAGCCTCAGTTTTCTGTTCTTAGCTGACAAGAGTGACAACCGGTGGGTTTTCTGCCGCTGTAGCCCATCTGCTTCAAGGTTTGATGTGTTGTGCATTCAGAGATGGTATTTTCTGCATACCTTGGTTGTAACGAGTGGCTATTTGAGTTACTGTTGCCTTTCGGTCGTCTCAAACCAGTCTGCCCATTCTCCTCTGACATCAACAAGGCATTTTTGTCAACACAACTGCCACTCACTGGATATTTTCTCTTTTTCGGACCATACTCTGTAAACACTAGAGATGGTTGTGCGTGAAAATCCCAGTAGATCAACAGTTTTTTAAATACTCAGACCAGCCCGTCTGGCACCAGCAACCATGCCTCGTTCAAAGTCACTTAAATCCCCTTTCTTCCCCATTCTGATGCTCGGTTTGAACATCAGCAAGTCGTCTTCACCTCGTCTAGATGCCTAAATGTATTGAGTTTCTGCCATGTGATTGGCTGATTAGAAATTTGTGTTACCAGGCAATTGAACAGGTGTACCTAATAAAGCGTCCAGTGAGTGTAATTCCCCACTAAAAAGAGACAAGACTGTAATACATCCCAATCAGAATGATAGATTATATCCTAGCTGGAAACCCCTGGGTCTTCTCCCTTTTACATATAAAAATGCCCCTATAGAAAAAGAAAAAGACTGGGGTCTGGAGCTGTCAAACAGGTTTGACAAATTAAAGAAAAACCTAGAGATCTTTTTTTAGGGGAAAGACTGGAGAAAAATCAAATATTTAGAGACTCCACAAGAAAACAAGGTGAAAAAGAAAACCAGAAGAAGAAATTTCAATGATGCAGAGGACAGGAGATCACAAAAACCCCACAGAAAGTAGCAAATAATGGTATTTTCAATCTGAGCAATAGTGAGTTAACCAAAGATCAGCTTCATGTATTACAAAAAGGGCTGAGCTTTGCACCGGCTAGTAAAATTAATAAATTTGAGACTTTGATCAACATAAATCAGTTTATGCTGAAACTCACCCTTAAAAATTTCATGTTAAACATCCATTAGAAGATACAATAAGATCTAATAAGTTTAAGAATTCTGAAATCTTTCACCACATTGAATTAAAGCCAAAAACAAATTCATATCTAACTACATATAAAGGAACGTATCTGGAGTTATTTCAGCAACTAGCTAAGAAACATCTAGATAAGATCAAGACTGAGAAAAGGGTCGATTTTAACCTATCTATTTAAGGAAATGCGGTTCTTAATTAAGCTCTAATACTAACCAGACCCTAAAGCCTGCTAGTAAGGGTGGGGGGATAGTCATTTTAGATACAAATGGCTATATAAAGGAAGCTGACAGATTACTAGGTGACAGGGAGACAAAATAAAAAAATTAAATTGACCCTAAGAATAAGCAAAAACAAAAATTGTTAGAATTCCTAAATGATGCTAAGAGATGCTAAGAGACACCTAAATACTTTTAGTAATAGAGCACCCAAGAACACCTGTGTTCTTACCAAAAATACATAAAAGTCTAATAAATTGACCAGGTTGCCCAATAGTATCTGCGCCTAACTCTGTAACTTCTAATTTATCCCAGTATTTAGTTTTTGTATCTCCAAGAATATGTTGTAAAATTACCACCTTTTTTTGAGAAATTCCACACAATTATAAAGGATTCTAAAAGAATACAAACGGGAAAATAATTATATAATGGTTAGTTGTGATGTACAGTGTATTCTCTATATACAGTAAATGATTATACACTGGGCCTTGTCATATTACTGATAAGGATGTGATTATGTCCAATGTACAGACTATTTTTTTATTACAGTGTATAGAATCCATTCCGACAAATAATTATTTTTACTTTAATGTGTATATTAGGTTGTACCCCAGTTATACAAATCTATTTACCGGCTATTTCAAAGATTGATTCATCTTTGGTTCATACTGGGAGGCAACCCTTTTACTTTATAAGCGCTATATAGATGACATGTTTTTTATTTGGAGAGGAGAGTTAGAAATCCTATATTTTTTTATTGAGGTTTAAACTTCACACATAAATGCAGTGCCAATAGGCTACATTTTTGGGTATTGATATAGAAATCAGAAACCAAAGAATTTTGACTAAAAATGTATTCAAAAATGGAAAGAGAATATCCATAAAGGGCAGTTTTTGAGACTTAAGAAGAATTGTACTGATATGGTTGACTTTGATAAACAGGATATGATTTTGGAGGAGAGATTTCTAGAAAGAGGGTTACGAGAAAGAGAAAATTCATAAAATAAACAATGTTAGGAATGTTAGCCAAACTGTCCTTCTTTAACCCGACCAATAGAAAAAATATTAAAAAGTTGTGTGATAATAAATAATTTGTACCTTTTGTCCGAAAGTATAATGCCCAGCATAGACTGATTAGTAAAATATTGAACAAGCACTGGCATATTTTAAAATGGACCCTATAATCGATGAGTGTCTTAATGATAAGTCACAAATGTTTTTTTTTTTTTTTTTTTAAATAAAAATAATAAAAAAAAAGTCCTAGGGAAGCTGGTGGGTGGAGCACAAGCGTAAGGACGTGCAAACGCTGGCTCTCTGGTTCCCTGCAAGAGTTATTGGCAGAAAGTATAGTGCTAAAAGCCCTGGTCCTTGGGTGGCTCTTTACAAAGTAATATACCGCATACTTCCAGCTCTCTCATAGTGTTTTTCCATCACACTAAGCTGCTATTAGCAGCAAACTACTGGACTGACCAAAAATCTTTCTTATTGCTCTCCTTCCCTTCGAAGAAACCTAGGAGAAGTCTTTTGGTTTGCAGCTTACAGAAAATCTGTGTGTTTTTCTTTCTACATAATTGAACGCAATACTAAAATCACTCTGAGATTGTCTATTTGTTCAGAGAGGTACCTGCACCCTATTTGCTTCCCCCCCTCCCACCGGTGCTGCGCGCGGGGGAGATCAACAGATGTATGGTGCGGCGGCATCTACTGAGAAGTAGAGGAACAGGAACTTTATATGACCAGGCTATACACATGTGGAGCTGTCTCCATATTACTACATCGGCTGGACAAGACTTACCCTGAAGAACGGAGCCGCTTCCAGGCTCTGGATAGGAAACTCCGCTGGTATTGGCCTTGCAGTTTGGCGTCCACACGTGACTGAGACGGGGTGGTCCTAAACAGCGCAGGCGGAAGAATCGATTGAAGCTGGGCAACGCCGTGGATCGGCTGGCGTGGAGTGGCCCTCCGCTGTGGGACTTCGCCGTCTTGCCGTGATCCGGGGAGGCTGTGTGTTGGTCTTGCTCCCCCCCCACCGGTGCTGCGTGGGGGAGCTTTGGGATTCAGGCGGAGGAAAGCTTCCAAGCAGAATCGGCAACCGGAAAATGAAAGAGCTGCATCAGGTACTGTGTTAAACTGCAGCGCCCTGGGTGACTTTATTTTTCTTCCCCTTTACTATTCAGCAGCAGGGCGGGTTTGGGCTTGCAACTCTGCTATATATTTGAGCTAAACACAAATTTATCCCAAAACAATATCAAAGGGATACTGGAAGATAAAACGAACTTTGGGCTCAAAAAGTTCTTTAACACCTGACTCTTTCCAATAATAACTTTACCCATACTCATTGCAATTGATCATTGAACTTTGAGTTAAAAATATGTGTTTCTGTATAAGTGTATTGCACATGAATTCACCAGTGAACCTAAAGTGAAATTGCTAGCAAAATATTTTTTGGGGAATTTTTCTCATTTTAAGTAAAACTTGATAGCTTGCTATAAACAAAAGGGGAAGGAAAGTGTGGCAGATAAGAAACTAAAGTGGAATGGGAATTTTCTTTTTTTTTTTTATCTAAGCCACTAGATAAACCTAATTTGATTCCATGTGATATATTCTTATAAGTTACTTTATAAATCTAAAACAAGATCCCAATTTAAAGTATTATTCTTTTGACTAAGGTACTGTCTATTTATTTTCTAAGATAGGCACATACTTAAAGGTAAAAAGTTTAAAAGGAATAAATCTGCATTGTATATAATTTACCTTTTGTTACAAATTCCACAGCCAATGTGAAAGGTTGAGTAATTTACATTTACAAGTCTATGAGTATTCTTTAGCTTTTTCAGAGTGCTAAGATTAAAAACTGTCATTCCACTGTTAACTTTCACTTAATTGTTTGGAAAATATGTTTAATTAATATCAGTAGGTTTGAGCCGTTTACTCATTAAAGGCCACTTGGGAAGTGGAGCAGCAGATTTAGGAGAAGGCAGGTCTGGGAAGGTAGGGAGGATAACCCAGGCTCGATAATATACCAGTTGGAAAGGGGAAAAGGGGAAAGGTAGAAAGGGAAAGAGGAAAAATAAATTGTATATAATTGTATATAATTGTATATAAAACTCTGTATATAAAAATTATCCCCGCATATAGTTGGTCCAACACAATAAGTTAAAACAAATTCATTAGGAAGTAGTAATCCTTGCTTAAACTAGCGATTGCCATGACCAGGGCCGTCTTTAATATTGACTGGACCCTGGGCAAAAATTTTCTTGGCCCCCCCCACCCCCATGCAATTTCGCTCTCCACCCCAACATTCCAAAAAACAACTAAATCAAAAATGTTTTTAATTATTAGCCCAGCAGCGGAAATAAATTGCAATATGTGAAACTGGACCTAAGCAGTACTAATAAGTAAATAAATATATAAATTCCTCCACTGTGGATTCATTTAATATTCTTTTGAATGTGATTCTGGTGTGAGGTTAGCTGGTTAAAGATATTTAGGGCAGCAACAGGAGAAAAGCAAGGTAAAGACTGAGGAGGAAGCATGGAGGTACAGTATAAGTTTACTGACTGGAACAGCAGAACTACTATGGGAAGCTGTAAAATCTGAGACAGAGAGAAAACAAACTATAAAAATAAACCTTACATTAATGTGTGAAGTATCAGCATGACACTATACATCAGCCACAGCAGCACATGCCACTTCTTTGCTAGAAACAAGATCCCTCTCACCCTGCACTAGACAATGCTGCATGGGGAGGGGTGTGTGTGCACTCACTTATACTTCCCACTGACACATTTCTACAAAGCACTGTTCCCCTAACAAACTTCAGTTAGTTGATCTTAGGGCCACAGCAGAAAGAGCAGGGCTAAGGGGACAAGCAGACTGGATGCTGTCTGTCCAAGGCTGCATGGATACAGTGTGAGATGAGTCACACAGCCTCAAGACTGAAGAGAGCAGTGTATGCAGCTGCACAGATGCTCAAATCCTCATGTGCTTGCCGCTCCAGCTTTCTGCTGCATGTGCCAACAGTCAGCCCTACCCAGAAACAATCCCTACCACCAGAGCAGTTACCTGGTAACATTGGTAACCCCAGTAGGACCTTTTATGATGCAGTGGGAATGGCTGGATGCCGAGTTAGGACTTTGCATTCAGTGCTGCACAGTGCACATCTAATACAGCACATGGCAATAGCTTGGCATGTCACATGACACCGGCACGGTCTGGCAAAATTTTTAAAGAAATAAATATAAGTAGAGAACTTTTGACTGTGACAGTATTAGGACTGAATGTGTGTGTTCCCCATGTCACATCAGCAGTCTGGGACTCTTGGGCCCCTCAACAGAAACTGGGCCCTGGGCAGCTGCCCCTTTTGCCCTGTGTTAAAGACGGTCCTGGCCATGACCGGAGTGTAAGGTTCTCTTATCACTGTAGAACTTTTTATTTTTCAGATTTTTTTTTTTTTAATTTTTACACCTCTTTCACGAACAGGCACTCCCCCTTTTTTTTTTTTTTTCTTCACGCAAGGGAGGATTATTTTTCTTTTTCCCCTCCCCTTACACTGTCTAATAGGATTCCTTCACCATTCACTCACTTCAAACCTTATCACCCGATATATGCACATTTATGGATAAATATTTCACTACACCATCTAGAACTTCTCCGTCGGTCATGGCAGCAAAACATAGAGAGAAAAAAAACAAGAACATACAAGAAACATCAGCTGAAACATACTCTAGTGGTAATGTTTCACAGATAAAGGAACCAGTTGATATCCAAGTTTTAGTGCTGAGAATAACTGAAGCCCTTTCCCCTAAATTCGAAGAATTGAGAAATGAAATTAAACATGACATGAACTCACTAACTACAGAAATACGTCAATTTTCCAATAGAATTACCGAAGTGGAACAGAGAATATCTGAGGTAGAAGACAATATAGTAATAAATAGCACCAAATTGGAAGATTTAAATTCTAAATTAATAAAGGCTGAGTTGAAGTTAGAAGACTTAGAAAATCGTGCGAGAAGGAACAATTTAAGAATAATAGGAGTACCTGAGGATAAACAATACGAGGACCTTAATAAATTACTTACATGTACAATTCCACAATTACTGCAAATACCACAAACACGGCCACAAATTATAGTTGAAAGAGTCCACAGATTAGGGTGGCTTAACACAGAAAAAGGGAAAACTAGGCCAAGACCAATTATTGCCAAAATGTTAAACTACTAAGATAAACTTGTTTTATTACAACAGTTTAGGAAAAATCAACCTATATTCTTAGGAAATGCTAAAATATTGCTATTTCAGGACTTCTCGGCTGAGACATCAGCCAAGAGAAGAGAATTATCACCAATATGTACTAAACTGATAAATCAAGGATATCAAGCTTCCTTATTATACCCAGCTAAACTGAGAATAATAATAGGCAATAATACTCAATTTTTCGAATCAGCTACAGAAGCAGAAAAATACATAGCACAGCTAGCACCCCCAAGTTAAGGAAAGTGGCTAATTTTAGGGAAAGTAAGAGAATGAAGAGAGACTTAAATGGATGGGAACAATACATACCAATGAAAATGTTTATGGTAATAAAGAGTTCTCATCTTTTACTTTTAATGTACGGTCAGTCCATGTACTGGGTTGATGTCTCACCCAGGCTAGTACTGGTGCATGAGATAGTAGGGACAAATGGGATAGTCAGGTTGACATATCACAGGGGGGTTCGGGGGGATGGGGGTTCCCTTTTTGTCTTTTTTTTTTTTTTTCCTTCTTTCTCTATTTTTATTTTTAGATAATGAATACAGATATTAGTTGTAAAATGGTTTCCTGGAATATAGGAGGGTTAACCTCTCCTATTAAAAGAAAGACAATTATATCTTATCTAAGAAAGATAAATACAGATGTTGCCTTCCTCCAGGAAACGCATATGAAAATAGATGAAATAATCAAACTTAAAAAGTCATGGGTTCAGGAAGTTATTGCGGCCCCGTCGCTGGGTAGAAAAGGAGGAGTGGCAATTCTTCTTGGGAAAAGAATAAAGGCGGTATCCACAGTCCTTGAAATAGATCCAGGTGGGAGATTCCTATTGTTAAGGGTTAAGATTGCTAAGAGCACATATACACTTTGTAATATATATGCACCAAATACTATAGAATATGATTTTTGGGATACCTTGCAAACTAGAATACTTTCTAAAAAAGAGGGCTTGTCAATAATTGGTGGAGACTTTAATATGACCCCACAATATGCTCTAGACAGATTAAGACAGGATGCTCGAATTATAAGAACAAAGAAAGATAATCTAGAAACAAAAATTTTTACTAAAATATTCTCTAACTTAAGAGTTAAAGATATTTGGAGACTACGCAATTCAGATAATAAAATTTTTACCTGTCTTTCTAAAGCCCATAAGACATTATCGAGAATTGATCTGTTTTTGGTAGATGAGAAGTTTCTAAACCTAAATATAGAATCTAATATTCTTCCCATCACGATATCGGATCATGCCCCAATAACTTTTGAAATACATACACAGGATCTTAGAAATAAAAACTCACAATTTTATTTTCCACAATATCTGGCCACAGACCCAGAATTTAAAACAATGTTGAGTTTGAAATTTCAAGAATACGCCCAATTAAACAACGAGTATGTCAATCAACCTATGATCTTTTGGGAAGCTGCAAAAGCAGTTATGAGGGGGGAAATTTTAGCGTATAATATCAATAGAACGAAATTGTACAAAAAGAAAGAGGAGGAGATCTCGAAAACATTATTAAACACCTATAATAATTATATACTGAATAAAACTCCTGAAACATGGAATAGATATACGCAAGCCACAAAAGAAAGGGACAATTTCCTTTTACATAAAACTACACAAAGGGAACTAAAATTACAGGCACAATTATTCAAATTTGGAAATAAAGCAGGCAAACTTCTTGCCAATTTAGTTAAACAAGACAAAGAGATCACCTCAATTGAGTCTATTAAGGAAGGAGATTAATTAATTACAAAGCCAGACGAAATCTTAGAGATTATGGCAGGTTATTATAATCATCTTTACTCTCTCAGAGTATCAGATAAAAAGGAACGTGTGCATTTTTGGGAAAGGATTTCTTGCCCAAATATATCAGTCGAATTAAATGAAATATTAAATTCCCCTATCACTGAGGAAGAGGTAAATAAAGGTATTAAGGATATGCCTAATAACAAGGCGTCAGGCCCTGACGGCCTGCCTAGTGAATTTTATAAAATAATATCATCATTGATAGTTCCGCATTTGACAAGGCTGTTTAATAGTATGTATATTGAGGGTAATTCTCCCTCCGCTAGTTTCACGGCTTCTTATACAACGCTTATACCAAAGCCTGAGAAAGATTTAACCCAGAAATAGTCATACAGGCCAATAGCCTTGTTAAATGCGGACTATAAACTATTGACCTCTATCCTCGCTCAAAGAATGCAACTTCTCCTCCCAACCATAATACATAAGGATCAAGCTGGCTTCCTAATAAATAGAAACTCCTCAGCTAAGATTCGAGAGCTGTTTCTTACTATTGATTTTTTTGAAACCAGAGTGCAATAAACACCAACAAGGAAGGCAGGATAATATTGATAAGGCAATAATTGCAATCGATGCTGAGAAGGCATTCGATTCAGTTCACCATGACCATCTTCTTTACACGTTAGCCCAGTTTGGCTTTAATGGCCAATTTCCTAAATTTATTGAAAACCTTTATAATAATGCTTCCACAAGGATAATAGTGAATGCCAGACAGTCACCAGATATTTGTTTAGCTAGAGGCACGAGACAGGGATGCCCCCTTTCTCCTTTACTCTTTAATATTGCAATAGAACCTCTTGCAATATTGGTCAGACAGATAAAAATAGCAAACCGAGAACTCAAGATAGCATTGTATGCCAACGATATTTTAATATATATAAGAGAGACCCAGACTAATTTACCTAAGTTATTGTCAATTATAACTCAGTTCAGCTTGTTTTCAGGCTATAAAATAAATACATCTAAATCTGAATTACTCTGGTTAAAACAGTCTGACCAATCTGAGAAAAATATACCCTTCAAAATTGTTGAAGAATCTTTTAGGTACTTGGGTATCACCGTTTCTTTAATTCCAGAGAAATGGTATAGCCTGAACATACCACCAATCTTGAAAATAATTGTAGATACAATGAAAAATTGGCAGAATCTCCCCATCTCACTTTCAGGCCGTATTGCTCTTTATAAAATGATCTTATTCCCAAAAATCTTGTACATCACCCAAAATATTCCAGCACTTCTAAAGGAGAAAGATATTAAGATTTTAAACATGGCTCTAAGAAAATTTATCTGGCAGGGTAACAAACCCAGAATTGCCCTAGAAAAACTCCGCTTACCTCAAAAACTTGGTGGCTGTGCCCTACCGGATCTTCGCTTATACAACCTGGCGGGTCTGGCTCGAATTGTAGTAGATTGGATTAGTCTTAAAGACTATGTAACAGACAACGATCTAGAAAAGAATATAACTTCTGCTTATCTCCCAGCAGCACTAATACATATCGAATTAGAAGAGATACCAAAAGATATAAAGAAGCTTAAAGCTATTACTGCCCCAATTAAGGCTTGGTCACAGATCTGTAACTTATTAAAAATAGATAAAAAAAATCTCTAAGTATCTACCATTGAAGGGAAACCCGCACTTTGCAGCAGGCCTACAATCAGCTCCATTACAAAGATGGCAAGAGGTAGGTCTGGATAAAGTAATACAGTTATTAAATACTACAGGAAAATATATCAAAACATTTGAAGATCTTAGAACGGAGTTTGATCTCCCTCATAAGGAATTTTTTCTTTATCTGCAGGCAAGTTATTATACCTGGAAATTAATAAATTATTCAGGCTGGAATTGGTCATTGGGACCACTAGAGAATTGGCTAACACAGGCTAAAGGGGGACGAATATCAATCTCATATTGTTACCAAATACTAAACTCAGAGAAAGGCATAAACAATATATCAAAAATTGAATCTAAGTGGGCGCCTATTTTAGCACCAGATCAGATTGAGGTAGGAAATATCCAATCATCTTTATTAGAAGTTAGTCAAACAACTCTTTCAGCAACTTGGCGAGAGTCACACATAAAACTTCTTTATATTACTTATTTTACCCCTGATAAGGGACAGAGATGGGGAAATTTTCAATTCAACAAATGCCCGAAATGCTCACTAAATGCAGCCAATATTAAACATATGATTTGGGAATGTCCAAAACTAAAAACGATGTGGAAAAAATTGGAATATTGGTTAAGTAAAAGAGTGAGAATCTCCCACCTGGATTTTTCATTTATAAACATAGCACTCCTTAGACTGGACTCAAGAATTTCATATGATCAGAAAAAAATTGCTAATGTTGCCATATTAGCAGCCAGATATTTGATTTTTAAAAAATGGAAAGATGTATTAGCTCCAACTTTGTCAGAAATTAGAAATGCTATAAAAAAAACAATGCATTCTTGAACAATATAATACAAAACTATACGATACAAGAAGTGTAAGTAGTTTTTTTCAAAAATGGTCTCCCTTTATAAAAACCTTCCCTAAAAAGGAAATTGATCATTTAATTTATCCATTTAGACACTCAGAATTAGTTATTCTAGGAATTTGGTAAGGGTAATATAATAAAATAAATGTCTTGAAAATCAGAATTTTTTTTTTTTGACATCTGGAGGTTTAATTTTCCTTCCAGATTGTAGTACATATTTTTTTGTTTGTTTGGTTTTTTGTTTTATGGGGTTTCCCATTATTCTATGTGTGTGGGTGTAACTGTGAATACCCTGATTCCTTAAATTCAGATGTATCTGTATTTTTTTAGGGAGTAAATTCAATCACTTGGTTGTAATGTAGCAATACCCCTCTTTCTTGCTTTGTCTTTGGCTTTTTATTTAGCATATTCCTTTGCTTCTTTTGTATGCATTTTTTTTTCTTTGACAGTTTATTTACTCACTTTTTGAATTAGTATGTCTCATTAGTAAATTTTGTGATTGATAAGCCAAGAAAAGAGATTTCAACCAAATGTGAAAATATTTTTCTTTTCTTGATTCTGTTTGGTTTCCAAGGGGTGAAAATAATAAATGATCCAAGGAACGGAAATACTTATTTATAGGTTGAAATGTCCAATTTTCATTTTAGGACCTCCAAATTCTATAATGTTTATTAATCAAGACAAAATTATAAACTGCTATATAAATAAACTCTGATGAGTTCCCTAGCAATATATGTATCAAAACCTACATGTACAACGCAGACCCAGAAAAAAACATAGAGTGGTTAAATGAGCTTTTGAGTGGGGGAAGAATGGTAAGAAAATGGATTCAAAAAAGCTGTAGAGGTCTGTCTTGTAGCCCTGGGAATATTATGCACTAACAGGTTCCCAGAGTATCCCAGGATGCTGGGAGATTTCCCTATGGGCTGGTGGGCCACTTGGTCACATCCTGGGCAGAGGGAGCATCCCGGCTAGGACACGGAGCAAACCTTGTGCACAGCATAGCGCATCTATTCAAAGCCTTTCTGCTACTGGAAGTGGAAGCTAATGGGTGTGGGAAGGGGCTGTGCCATAGAGGGGGGCAGGGGGGGAGCTGGACCAGAGGTGACATGGTTGGCTGGGCCAGGGGAGCGGTGGCTTGGTAGGTCTTCATAAATTAGCAGGGCTGGTCTGATTTCCCAGTCTGGCCCTGGTATTAAAGACACTTCAGATGAACTTCCTCATCAAAATCCTCTTCTTCTGAATAAATAGGCAAGAAAGAAAAGAAAGAGTAGCAGCACTGTACCAGACACCTCTTCGTTGCACAGGGATTAGAACAAAAAGGCCAATAAAATGTCTTCATAAGAACCTAAATGACAACAGTCTTCAGCCTTGTTACCATGATTTATCAGACATTAAGGATCTTCCTCACACATATTACTCCTGAGGAAGGCACATTGGGTCTGCTATTTGGATGGAATGGAATGGCTTACAAAAAGAAGCCAAAAATCACATGATACACAGACTGCCTCTTGTATAAACTAATTTTCAATACAGTTAATCATAATAATTTTTTTTGGTGATATTTTCATTAACAATAAATCATTGTACTGTTACCTTTGGGGTTGATAGGACAAACAATGTATTTTTTGTAAGCCTATCTAAAGAGTTGCAAGAGAAAATTCACCTTGTTTAGTGGGAATTAAGAAAAAAAAAACATTATATTACACTGCAGTAAAAATGTCCTTTATATATAATTATATATACCATCTCGATATCAAGACGATTATATGGCACACAAAGGCTGAGCCTAGGGTTTTCAGACATATCTGCAAATCAATTTAGCCATTGGGAAGCCCTGTGACTTTGAGGGGTGCATAGAAGATGTGGAACTGCGCATAAGAGAAGAGTTTACAAAGCTATGAAATCCTTGAAGAAGAGTATTTTAGTTTTTTTTATATATGACTTAAAGGGACAGTTAACCCAACATTTTTCTCCCATTTAAATTGTTCCCAATGATCCCTTTTACCTGCTGGAGAGTATCAAATTGTTTACAAGTGGCTCATTTACCCCTATTTTAGCCTTTGAAATAGCTGATTTAGCTTGTGGTATCCCAACCTATACTGAAAGATTTGATACTGGAGTCTAAGCTATTTAATAGCCTAAGTAAAGCCATCAGAAGAAATGACACTCACACAGTGGGGTGCAGGATAGTTAAGTAATAACATGATAATTTTCCATTGTTCCCTCTATGTTTAGAGCTTTAGTTGTACAGACAAATAAAAGATAAGGAGGTAAGTGTGTATACTCAAAGTGATTACATAATGAGATATGAAATTACCTGAGGTTTAACCCATTGTAATAGGCTGTAGTTTAAAAGCACAAAACCAGCTACTTCATATACACAAATAAACCTGAAAATGCAATTTCTCATACATTTTATACTCTGCAGCTGGTATAACAAGTCATTGAAAATACATTAATATAAAAACAATTTTACAGTGTACTGTCCCTTTAAATAGACATTAAAGGGACATGAAACAAATAAAAATGTTTCATGGTTTAGATAGATCATGCAAGATCTATTATCAAATTTTCTTTGTTCTTTTGGTATCTTTTGATGAAAAAAGGTCTTGACCACAATATGGCAACAGTTTTGCAAGAATGTTAGCCATTTGCAAGAGCATTATGACACTATTTCCTGTCATGCAGTGCTCACCTACCTACATATCTTTTCAACACAGAATATCATGGGAACAGAGCAAATTGGAAAATATAAGTACAATTGAAATTTAAAAAAAAAATTGTATATCTGAATCACAAAATAATTTTTTTGAGTATGTTTATTAGACATGTGCATAGAGTTCATGGGGTTTTTCGATTTAGCCAAATTTGAAAACATTATTTCTTTGTTAACCCCTTATTTCGTATGGGGAATATATTTAAGTATTTAAGGCAGCAGAGGAGTACCTTAAATGTAAATAAATCCAGCAGAATCACACAAAATGTTTTGTTTTAATAAAACATAAATTATGACTTACCAGATCATTTCCTTTCCTTCGATACAGGGAGAGTCCACAGCTGCATTTATTACTTGTGGAAATACAGAACCTGGCCACCAGGAGGAGGCAAAAACACCCCAGCCAAAGGCTTTGATACCTCCCCCACTTCCCTCATCCCCCAGTCATTCTGCCGAGGGAACAAGGAACAGTAGGGGAAATATCAGGGTGAAAAAGGTGCCAGAAGAAAACAAAATAAATTTAGGGCCGCCCATCGTAGAATACGGGCGGAAGCTGTGGACTCTCCCGGTTTTGAAGGAAAGGAAATTATCTGGTAAGTCATAATTTATGTTTTCCTTCTAAATACAGGGAGAGTCCACAGCTGCATTTATTACTTGTTGGAAACGAATATCCAAGCTACTGAGGACAATAAACGCCAATGGGAGGGCAAAAAGGAAGGCGGCCCAAGTCTGAGGGCACCACAGCCTGCAACCAACCTATTCTCCCGATGCTGCTGCAACAGAAGTAAAAAAGAAAAAGAATGTTCGGAGGACCAGATAGCCGCCCAACAATCTGAACCATAAAGATCCCATGCCTGAAAACCAAGAAGATATCACTGATCTTGAACTGAGCCATAACCTCTGAGGAGGCTAGAAACCCAATGAACCCAATGGGCGCCATGTACTAAGGCGTCAAATTTTTCGCACAGACCGTATCGAATTAACCCACCGGCATTCGCACCATGCGGATAGAACTTCGTTACATGAATGTACTAAAAACCAAGCCGTAAAATTTCGCATCTATTGTGTCTCGAAGACAATCGGATTATTGATAACTTTGAAGCTTTGTTCGGCGCGAATGAGCAAAGTTACGAAGCAGTCTGCGACCTAATTGGTTTAGTTCTTCACCCATGTGACCATCTAGGTGTCATAATCGTCAGACAAGCGGCAACGTCTGGCTGCTGACATGTATAAGAATGTGCATTTTCCCAGAAATCTTAGAATATTGTTTATTTATTTTTCGGTATTCACTTTGAGAAGATGGCTTGCTCCGGAGATTCAGTTACTTCTAAGAAGACTTGCAACCCTAATTTCTCTCATCAACAGAATGTTGTACTTGTTGATCTAGTACTCGAATATTATGACAATATTTATGGTAGTCGAGTCAAGCAAACCCCCGGTGCTCGTAAGAAGTTTATTTGGGAAAAAATTAGTGACGCTGTGAGTGCTCAAGGACCAACTAAAAAAGATATTGACTCCTGCAAAAAAAGGTTCAACGATATAAAGCGTCAAACTAAAGCCAAAATTGCCAAAGAAAAGCAATATGCACGAGGTACTGGAGGCGGACAACCTTATGTCGCAGATTTGACTGACTTTGAAAGAAAAGTTTTACAAAGGCTTGGCACGGAGGTCATTGAGGGCATAACCGATGACTGTGATAGCGATATTCGAGGTAATTATAAATTAATCTCCAAATTAATATTTATATTGTTTAATTGTCTGCACCAAAAATGTGTCTCTTACGTTAATGTTTTATAAAATTGTATTCTGTAACAGAATCATGATTGAAAATTTTTTGGTTTACTGTCCCTTTAAAATTGATTTAGTAATTTGATTACTTCTCTCTGTATCTATTTATTTAAAGTTCCAGTGAACCAAAAATTATGCATTCATGATTCATAAAGAGAGCATGAAAAACATTTTCAAGTTTCTAATATACTCCCTTTTTTTTCTATTGCTTAATTTATTTTAAAAAATAAGGCCTACATTGAACATGGAAATCACTTTTTTTTTAAGTTAAATGAAACTCAAATGTTTGATTTAGAAAGAGCATGCAATTCTAATCAACTGTATAATTTATTTTTATTATCTAATTAGCTTTATTTTCTTTATATTCTTTGTTGAAAAACATATATTGATATACTCAGTAGCTGCTGATTGTTGGCTTCACATAGATGTCTCTTGTCATTGGCTCACCCATGTGTATGACTCCCAGATCAAGTGAAAAAAACCACACTCCTTCATTAACAATAAAGAAGGCAACCAAACCTCCGAGTCCCAAGACCATCAAGGCAAGGGAAAACCCCTTTTCCATTTAGAAAAGAGATTAACATTTAAAATATCAATCCTAGGGAGAAAACCCTAACAAACTTGTAAACCACCTTAATAAAAGGCAACTCCTCCAAGGAGTACATCTTGTAAGATCACAACAAAGGGGCAACGGCATGTAGAAAAACATCTACAGATGGAATAAATCGCTGAAAAAGGAATTCAAAGAACCTTCCTGCATGGTTAGAAAAATGAATCTGGAGCCAACCCAAAAAGAGGCTAAGCTTCAAGAAGAAGCAAGAAAGGTACCGGCCTGACTGTAGTCAGCGCCCCAGCAAAAAGAACAAAACACCTGATAATGCAATGATCCTCTGGAAAAGAAGAACATTCAAGGAATTGAAAATTGCTTGCAAGCCCACAATCAAGCAGCAAGGACTGCCGCCGGATTCAACCCACACCTACCGCATACTATGCAACAAAGGTACTCCTCAGGAGAAGAGAGTTATCTGTCCCGAAAAGGACTGCTCTAGCCAGCACTCGCTAGGAGGGTCCTTCCCCTGATCATCCTGGGGGAAAAAAAGACAGACACCCAAAGTCCAATAGAGAGCCAGAACACATCAGCTCCTCCTTACAAGGGTGACCCTCAGCATCTATGATAGATGAAGAGGGACAAATTACACGCCACAAAAGGAACATAGCCCTTTCAGAACGCTCTCCCTCTGTTAGGCCCAATCAATTTCTCACATCCGCTCATAGAAATAGGTGTCTATGACGCCCAGTAACAATACCCACGAAGGCGAGACCCTTAAACCGCGATACTAACTTGTGGACATAAAAAGAACAATCAGTCTTACATGTCGCTAGCTTTCCTAGGATCAGACTAATTCCAACAACAAGAAATATGATCCACCAGCACAGACTGAAAGTCCCAGAATAACCTTCTACTTAGGGATGCTAGCAGACTCCAGACACACCGTCTGGCAGAAAAAACACAGAAGTTAACCTGGGTTCCAAGCCACAACCTTCCGATTCAGAAGCGGTGGAGCTAACCTCTATGCCGCATCTCTCAGAGCGTAAGAGGAAACCATGGTTAGGTAAGGACTCCTTATCGGCTTCTCCAATCAGGTGTCGCTCCTCGGAAGAAAAGATAGTTGGGAACATCCATTCCTGAAAAGCCTGCATATTAGAGGACTATTAACAAGGAGCTGTAGTACAAGCTCCACCCGACTACGCAGTAGGAACTATTCCTTTCCAAACTAAGGGAGCTACCCACCGAAAAGTGACCAAGACAAAACTATCCCTGAATAGCTACTTCAGACAGAAAGACCAGAAACAGAACGTCGGCGATCGAATCCCCCACCAATAGTCCCTATAAGTCAGCTAAAACAGATATAGAAAAGGAACAACATCATGCCGAAGACTCAGCCTCAGTAGACCATATCACCTCCCCCCCCCCCCCCGGGCCAACGAAGACCAGAAAGGGGGACTAGAGGGCATATTGCAAGATCTCAGGAAAATTTTCCTGACCAAAGACATAAACACCATGGTAATTTAACCAGAAACTCAAGTCTAGAACCAACTCTGAGGATCAAAAAGACAAGAGAAAATCCCTAAAAGTCTACTAACAGCCGATGGTAAGAAACTAGAAGCTAAGACCCAGGAGCTACTGCAAAATCTAGAGCAGGGTGCTTGCACCTAAACCCCCAGATCCCCAAAGGGAAAACCGAGGATCAGAACGAGGTGCACTGTAAGAAAACATTCCTAAGAACCCGATTCGCTCAAAAGGATGAAATAGAAATACATCCTTCTACCTGAACAAAAGAAAAGAGATCTTACAGTCTCAGACAACAGGAGCCCTTTAAGCTCTGTTTAACCGTCAGATAAACCAATTAGGATGGAAATCCCCCCTCCTTATTGGACCATACCCCCAACAGTGGAAAAAAATTATTCCCACAGGGTGATAGATACCGGGACCATAACTCCAAAAATCACCCAAAACTTCCCAAAGACAAAATCAAGAGAAGAGAAAACAGCCCAAAAAGAAAAAGTCTAGCTCCGTCTCTAGGGCTCCTAGATCCATTAGATCCTTCTCAAGCGCCCATCCAAGATAAAGTATAAAGCCAGGTCCAGCCTGTACTCTAGTATAGAAGAACTCAAAGTGTCTGGCCCAGAAGCTAGAAGGACTCCCTTTTGTGTAAAGGGAAGAACAGACTTTACTAGTACCCAAAACAGGTCCTGCCTGTCATCAAGGATACAACACATCTGTAAAAACATTCAAGGGCTAACAGAAATTCTCAAATTCCAGCAATACTGGAAAAACTGAGATAAACAAAATAAAGAATATAAGCTCCATGGCTTAAAAAATTGTCTAGCAATTATCTGGGGACCATCACCCCGAACAGAGATCTAAATGCTTCCACCAGAAGTCTACAACAAACTCGACCAATTTAGTCGATAGTCTCAAAATCCAATGTGACAAAACATCTTATACGAGTTTCCATAACAACCCAGAGCTCCAAAAACTGAAAACTATCCTAAAACGGAATAGCATGCAAAGGAAAAAATAGGCAACGCTCAAACATTTAACTGAAAAACAGGGAGAGTGTAAACAAAACCAGGTCCAGCCTGTCACACACACAATCCCCCCTAGAGCTCGGAACTGGGATTCTAATAAGAGAAGAAAAAACAACATGTAAATTGAGATGATAAGGAATAGGAACCTAATCCTCTCCACTCATCTTATTCAAGATCGTTATCCGATTTAGAGGACTGAGATTCAACTGACGGATCAGTACTGGGAACCTCTAACATCGCCAAAACCTCTTTCAGAAGTAAACGCAGGCGTGCCAATCTAAATCTAAACGCTATGCTCTCCACAGTCGGAGGATTCAAGTTCATAGACTCCGACCCTGAAGGTTCAATCTCTGAAGCCTCAGAGGAAACCGCATCCCCAGAGGAAAGATTGGACACAATCGTCATTTTACACGACGGCCCTTGGTCAGGAGAACCTGGATTTGCCCGTCGCTTGCGCGCTGCAGGAAGAGGTAGCATTGCTAAGGTCATAGAGATAGCCATGTGGAACTGCGTAGTAACTCTGGTGGAAACAACCCCCTCACAGGTGAAGGGGGAGCGGAACTCAGGAAAACTGCATATGTAGGAACAGAAGAATCTAGGGAAAATCCACAGAGGCGGATGGCTCAGCGGTCTCCGCCAACCCAACAGTGGTTGATGAGAACACCTTATAGCGGCAAACGGAACATAATTGAGAGGGCTGGGTTACCTGGGCCTCCTCACAATATACACAGGTATCAAATTCTGTCTCGGGGGAATACTCCTCTAACATATCAGAATCCTCCATATATTATTAAAAGAGAAAAACAACTGGCACCTTATACAACCAATGGCTGGGGCACTCACCACCTCCTATGACCCAGACGGGTATAGGAGATGCTCCTCTCCGCAGACACTCAGGAATCAGAAACGGGAATAAACTTGACCACTCCCAGTCACATGGTACTCATGCAGGACCCTCCTTGCTAAGAAAAAGGTACGTCAGCTTAATAAAAAACTGTGCAGCTCTCAAAAAGAAAGTAACCTGTACATTCTGTATCAGCTAAAGAGCCCACACATTCTTACACATAAGCAGTAAAAATCATATAACAAACATGATTAAAAAATCCCCACTGTTCAATAACCCCCTTCATGAGATATTAACCCTTGATTCCATAAAGATAAAGGAGTCCCACTGATACTCTGTCTTCTATCGTTAACATGTGTATAAAATGAAACAATCTTACCGGAGTCTATGCCGTGGAACAGCGACATGCTCCTTCAAGTTTGACAGATTGTAGCAGCGCCTCTGACATGGACTTGAGCGAAGGCAAGCAGGCAGCGAAACTTGTCAACGCTGATTGCTTAAGGAGCTGTTAATATGACTCTCCCTGCATCTCCAGACTCTAACTTTCATCCATGCTGGACAAAATGGAACAAGGGGCAAGCTCAACTCTAATCAAATAAATATAATCATTCAAACAATCTTATTAGATAGTATTGTATATGAGAGGTGCATTCTGAGTAGATACAGTATATACAAAAAGGGAGTAAAACAGGAAAGTGGATGACTCAAAATAAGGTACATCCAAAAGAACAGAGGTAAAGCACACTCACTATCTATAGTGATTTATATAGAGACAACTCGGGTAATATGAGAAAAATACTAAAATTTATTGTGTTCATAAAAATCTCTAAAACTCAACATATACAGTATATACAACTACATAGGTAAATAAGCGTATATAGACAGACAGGACAAACACACAAGACACATGGGCCCCTCACATAAAACAGGCATTGCTAGCCAGCTAGATAGTATGAAGAAAGTGATTGTAACAGATAATTCAATACAGATCAGTAAAGCACAAAAGCTTTCAAACCAAAAAGCAAGCAGTAAGCTGTAGTTATGCTGTTAAATGAGAATCTTCCATGACAGAGTTAAGCTTAAAGGACAAAGCAAGCAGCTTTATAATATTGCACAAATAGCCAGCATAGCAAATGTTCACAAGTGACAGGTATAGTGCATTGACCAGGGATAGGTATCCAGATGAGCGTTTAGAAAAATAGGGTTTACTAAACAGTTCTCCGTAAGTCCCAGTCTCACTTGGCAAGTGTGTTACCTCTCCTTACAAAAGATGTAATCAGCAGAACGGTTCACTCCACCTTACACCTGGCCAACAATGCACAATCAAGTGGGGGGATCCCACAAGTCAGGAGCTGCACACCAACGCGTCCTCTTGCGCGTTTTGCTCCGTTACACTTGCAGCATGGAGCTTCTTCCGGGTGATGACGTAGTACTAAGAAAGGGATCCTCTTATTGGCCACCAAAGTCACGTAGCCTATGATGTTTGAAAGACATCCATGCTCTCACTGAGAGGCTGACAAGACTACTTAAAAGTCCCATACCGAAGGGTACTACCCCCCATAAGAGACTACTCCAAATCTTCCAACCCTTCTCTGCCATCCTCCTGTGAAGAAAGGCAAAGAATGACTGGGGGATGAGGGAAGTGGGGGAGGTATTTAAGCCTTTGGCTGGGGTGTCTTTGCCTCCTCCTGGTGGCCAGGTCCTGTATTCCCACAAGTAATGAATGCAGCTGTGGACTCTCCATGTATTTAGAAGGAAATATATTTTATTTTAAATAGGGTCAGGATTTTCAAGAACAAAAGTAAAGGTAACATATACTATATGGCCAAAAGTATGTGAACATTTCACCATCACACCTTTATGAGCTTACTGGATATCTAATTTCAAAACCAAGGGCATTAATATGGAGTTGCCCCCTTTGAGACTATAACAGCCTCAATTCTTCTGGGAAGGCTTTCCACAAAATTTTGGAGTGTGTCTGTTGAAATTTGTGCTAATTCAGCCAAAAGAGCATTTGTGAGGAAAAGCACAGATGTTTGATGAGAAGATCTGGCTAGTAATCAGGGTTCACAATCATCACAGAGTTGTTCAAAGGGGTTGAGATCAGGGCTCTGTTCACACCGCTCTAGTTCCTGCACACAAAACTCATCAAACCATGTCTCAAGGACCTCACTTTGAGCCCAAACTCTGAAAAACAGCCAAAGACCATTATCCTCCTCCACCAAACTTTGCAATAGGTACAATGCATTCCAGTAGGCAGCATTCTCCTGGCATCCACCACACCCAGATTCTTCCATCAAACTGCCAGATAGTGAAGTATGATTTATCAATACAGAGAACACATTTGCACTGCTAGAGTCCAGTGGCGGCATGCTTTACACATATTAATGTGAGGCTTGTGCACAGCAGTTCAGGCATATAAACCTATTTCATGAGGCTCCCGATGCAGAGTTCTTGCGCTGATGTGTTCAGCCAAAGTTTAGAATTCTGTAGTGAGTGATGCAACAGATGATAGGCAGTTTTTACATGCTATGTACTTCAGCACTCGGTAGCCTGCTCTTTTCATGGTCTTCCATTTTTGTTGCTGCTCCAAGACGCTTCCACTTCACAGTAATAGCACTTACAGTTGACCAGGTTAGATCTAGTAGGGCATAAATTTGTTGCAAGGGAGCCTTTTCAAAATGGCGTCCCTTGCATTCCTATTGGCTGATTTGATTTTGGAAATTCAAATCAGCCAATAGGATGAGAGCTACTGAAATTCTATTGGCTGATTTGAATTTCAGTAGCTCTCATCCTATTGGCTGATTTGAATTTCCAAAATCATATCAGCCAAAAAGAATGCAAGAGACGCCATTTTGAAAAGGCTCCCTTGCATTGAAGATTCAGTATACGGCGGCGACTGTATGAAGAGGATGTCCCGTGCCGGATGTCTTCAGGATGGAGCTGCTCCACGCTGCCGGGATGAAGATAGAAGATGCCGCCTGGATGAAGATAGAAGACGCCGCCTGGATGGATAAAGACCTCGACACCTGGATGAAGACTTTGCCGCCTGGATGAGGATGAATGACCGGACTTCAAAAACTGTAAGTGGATCGTCGGGGGTTAGTGTTAGGTGTTTTTAAACTTTTTTTGGGTGTTTTTTTTTTTTAGATTAGGGTTTTGGGCATTCTTAAAAGAGCTAAATGCCCTTTTAAGGGCAATGAAAAAGAGCTCAATGTCCATACAAATGCCCTTTTCAGGGCAATGGGTAGCTTAGATTTTTTTTAGAGTTAGGTTTTTTATTTTGGGGGGTTGGTTTGGTGGTGGGTTTTAATGTTGGGTGGATCTTTGTATTTTTTTACAGGGAGAAGAGCTGATTTCTTTAGGGCAATGCCCTACAAAAGGCTCTTTTAAGGGCTATTGGTTGTTTATTGTAGGCTAGGGTTTGTTTTTTTACTTTGAGGAGCTTTTTTATTTTGATAGGGCTATTAGATTAGGAGTAATTGTTTTTATTTTGATATTAACTATAATTTTTTTTAGTAGTGTTAGGTTTTTTTAATGAGTAATTTAATTATTTTAATTTATAGTTATTTTAATTTTAGTATAATAGTAATGTTAGTTTCATTTATAGTTTAAATTTAGTTTTTTTTAAATTTCCCAGGTAAGTTTTTATTTATTTTAAGATAGGGATCTTGCAATTTTAATTTAAAGTTAGGGGGTTGTTAGGTTTAGGGGTTAATAGTTTAATTTAGTTTTTGTCAATGTTAATAGGTTTATTTAGTGGCAGTGATGTGGGAGGCCAGAGGTTTAGAGGTTAATATCTATATTACAGGGAGTGCAGAATTATTAGGCAAATGAGTATTTTGACCACATCATTCTCTTTATGCATGTTGTCTTACTCCAAGCTGTATAGGCTCGAAATCCTACAACCAATTAAGCATATTAGGTGATGTGCATCTCTGTAATGAGAAGGGGTTTGGTCTAATGACATCAACACCCTATATCAGGTGTGCATAATTATTAGGCAACTTCCTTTCCTTTGGCAAAATGGGTCAAAAGAAGGACTTGAAAGGCTCAGAAAAGTAAAAAATAGTGAGATATCTTGCAGAGGGATGCAGCACTCTTAAAATGGCAAAGCTTCTGAAGCGTGATCATCGAACAATCAAGCGTTTCATTCAAAATAGTCAACAGGGTCGCAAGAAGCGTGTGGAAAAACCAAGGCGCAAAATAACTGCCCATGAACTGAGAAAAGTCAAGCGTGCAGCTGCCAAGATGCCACTTGCCACCAGTTTGGCCATATTTCAGAGCTGCGGCATCACTGGAGTGCCCAAAAGCACAAGGTGTGCAATACTCAGAGACATGGCCAAGGTAAGAAAGGCTGAAAGACGACCACCACTGAACAAGACACACAAGCTGAAACGTCAAGACTGGGCCAAGAAATATCTCAAGACTGATTTTTCTAAGGTTTTATGGACTGATGAAATGAGAGTGAGTCTTGATGGGCCAGATGGATGGGCCCGTGGCTGGATTGGTAAAGGGCAGAGAGCTCCAGTCCGACTCAGACGCCAGCAAGGTGGAGGTGGAGTACTGGTTTGGGCTGGTATCATCAAAGATGAGCTTGTGGGGCCTTTTCGGGTTGAGGATGGAGTCAAGCTCAACTCCCAGTCCTACTGCCAGTTTCTGGAAGACACCTTCTTCAAGCAGTGGTACAGGAAGAAGTCTGCATCCTTCAAGAAAAACATGATTTTCATGCAGGACAATGCTCCATCACACGCGTCCAAGTATTCCACAGCGTGGCTGGCAAGAAAGGGTATAAAAGAAGAAAATCTAATGACATGGCCTCCTTGTTCACCTGATCTGAACCCCATTGAGAACCTGTGGTCCATCATCAAATGTGAGATTTACAAGGAGGGAAAACAGTACACATCTCTGAACAGTATCTGGGAGGCTGTGGTTGCTGCTGCACGCAATGTTGATGGTGAACAGATCAAAACACTGACAGAATCCATGGATGGCAGGCTTTTGAGTGTCCTTGCAAAGAAAGGTGGCTATATTGGTCACTGATTTGTTTTTGTTTTGTTTTTGAATGTCAGAAATGTATATTTGTAAATGTTGAGATGTTATATTGGTTTCACTGGTAAAAATAAATAATTGAAATGGGTATATATTTGTTTTTTGTCAAGTTGCCTAATAATTATGCACAGTAATAGTCACCTGCACACACAGATATCCCCCTAAAATAGCTATAACTAAAAACAAACTAAAAACTACTTCCAAAACTATTCAGCTTTGATATTAATTAGTTTTTTGGGTTCATTGAGAACATGGTTGTTGTTCAATAATAAAATTAATCCTCAAAAATACAACTTGCCTAATAATTCTGCACTCCCTGTATAGTGTGGGCAATGTTGGGGTGCGGGGGAATAGGGGTTAATAACTTTAGTATAGTGGCGACGATGTCGGGGAGTGGCAGAATAGGGGTTAATAAATTTTATTAGTGGCTGCGATGTCGGGAGCGGCAGATTAAGGGTTAATAACTTTAAAATAGTGTTTGCGATGCGGGAGAGCCTCGGTTTAGGGTTAATAGGTAGTTTATGGGTGTTTGTGTACTTTGTAACAGTTTAATTATGAGTTTTGTGTAACAGTTTTGTTGTGTAAAACTCATAACTACTGCTCTCAGATGTCGGTATGGATCGTGTCGGTATAGGCTGTAACGCAAGCATTTTAGCCTCACCACAAAACCTGCAATGGCAGTGCTATGGAAATCCCACACAAAAATGTAATTTTTTTGAGTGCGGGACTGACGTTGCATTACAGGCTAAAAGGCTTGCGGTACAGCTATACCGACAAGACTCGTAATGGCTGCGTTACTGTTTTAATGCAATGCTGCCCCCTGCACATTCACAATCGGCCGCTAGCAGGGGATGTCAATCGTCCCGATCGTATCTGAAGGCTCGCGTGGAAACAGCTGCATTAGCAGCTTAATAAATCGGCCCCATAAAAAACATTTGTTTGTTAAAACAGACTTCACAATTGTTTCATTTCCTCCCCCCCCCCCGTGGTCTATTTCCAAGATTTAACCAGCACCCAAAAGGGTGATATCTCAACCTGTGGGATTGAAGGACTATATCCTTTTATTTTAATTTTATTTTACACAATTGTTTTGGCATTTTCACTATCTATTTGTGTATGTTTATATTTGAGTGAACACTTGAGTGGATATATACTAAGCGTTTCTTCTGCTACTTCTGAATTTTTCACTACATGTGGGTCTGGTAGAGGTCAGGGCTCCATATCTGCAAATAGGGCTCCCAGTTTTAGCAAAGTGTAAAGTCTTGCCTTTACAATATGGTATTAAAGATCAAAAATTGTCCCTGCACTGTAACTCTGTTATACAAAAGTGGTGGATATAAATAAAGGGTCACTAATCCCTTTAATAAACAATCTAATACCAACAAAATGATTCCCACAATGGAAACAACCACCACGCTGCACAACGCAGCTTAATGTGTAACTATTAGCCTGAAAATAGGGTAGTATCAAAAAAATGAATTTATTTGCATAAAAAACATTCACCTAAATTACAAGTTTTGCAGTACGCCTATATTGGCGGAAAATTGGCCTTTGTGCGCGGAATGGAAAGTCACCGTATTACAAGTCCCGGCGGTACGGCTATACCGCTAGCATTTAAGCCTGTACCACAACTCTCCATTCAGCACTCTAAAAATTGCTTTTGAGAGTGGAGTTTTCAGGTATTACAAGTTGTTCGGTCAGGCTATTCCACTAGCCTTATAGCTTATACCGCAACAATCCATTCCGCTATCAAAGGCCAGTAGCTACGAATTTTGCAAAAACAAAAATGTTTCACAAAACCTAACAAAAATGTTACAAAGTAGACTAACACCCATAAACTACCTATAAACCCCTAAACTGCCATCCCACCGCATCTCAAATACTATAATAAACCTATTAACCCGTAATCTGCCGCCCACTCACATTGCGACTACTAAAATAAAGTATTAACCCCTAATCCGCCGCCCCCTGCATCACAACTATCTAAATTAAAGTATTAACCCCTAATCCGCCATCCCCCTGCATCGCTAATACTAAAAATAAACCTATTAACCCCTAAACCCCGGCCCGCCACATCGCGACACACACTAAATTAAATTATTAACCCCTAAAGCTACCTATTGCCCCTAAAGGGCATTGACCTTAAAAGGGCAATCGGCTCTTTTGCTGCCCATTAAAAAATAAAAAAAACCCTAATCTAAAAAAACAACTAACACTAACCCTGAAATAGGTACTCACCATTCCTGAAGTCCGGCGGTGAAGGTCTTCTTCCAGGGGGCTCCATCTTCAATCTTCATCCCGATGCCGCAGAGCCATCTTCCATCTTCAACCACGGGTCGGGGAGCTGATGTGGGGCGGAGGCGGAGATGTCGGCAGCGGTCATCGGGAACGACATGGAGACACACTGAAGCTTGAATGCAATGTACCCGTTTTATATTGGGTACCTTGCATTCCTATTGGCTGAAATATTCAAATCAGCCAATAGGATGAGAGCTACTTAAATCCAATTGACTGTTCAAATCAGCCAATATGATTTAAGCAGCTCTCATCCTATTGTAAGCTTTCATCCTTTGTAAAAAAAAAAATTAAAAAAAGAGCTGATTGCTTCAGGGCAAATGCCCTACAAAAGGCCCTTTTAAGGGCTATTGGTAGTTTATTGTTGGATTAGTTTTTTTTTATTTTGGGGTGGCTTTTTTGTTTTTATAGGGGTATTAGATTAGGTTTAATTATTATTATTTTGGATAATTTCGTTTGTTATTTTTGTAATCTTAGTTTTTTAATTTTTTTGTAATTTTAGAGGGTTTTTTTGTAATGTTAGTTGTTTTTTAGTAGTGTCAAGATTTTTTTAATTTTGTAATTTAGGTTTTTTATTTTAGTATATTTTATTTTGTTAAAATAGTAATGTTAGGTTTATTTATAGTTGAAGCTTAGATTTTTTGTTTGACAGGTAAGTTTTCATTTATTTGAAGGTAGTTTTATTGTAAGTTTAATTTAAATTTAGGGGGGTAGGTTTAGGGGTTAATAGTTTAATTTAGGTAGTTGCGATGTGGATGTTTGGTGGTTTAGGGGTTAATAGGTTTAGGTTAGTATTTGCGATGTGGGGGGCGGTGGTTTAGAGGTTAATAGCTTTATTTAGTGTTGGCGATGTGGGGGGTAGCGGTTTAGGGGTTAACAACTTTATTTAGGTGTTAGTGATGCAGGGGGTAGCAGTTTAGGTGTTAATATCTTTATTTAGTGTCGGCGATGTCAGGGGCAGTGTATTAGGGGTTAATATCTTTATTTCGTGTCAGCGATGTCGGGGGGCGGTGGATTAGGGGTATTTAGACTAGGGGTTTATGTTAGGGTGTTAGATTTATATATATAACTTTCTTGTCTCCATAGCCATCTATGGGGATTGCGTTATAGCAATTGCCATTCCGCAACCGCAGGTGTTAGGTTTTTTTCGAACACTTTTTCTCCATTGATGTCTATGGGGGGATACGTGCACGAGCACGGCAAGTCAGGACTTGGCTTTTGTGCGGTATGGAGCTTAACGCACCATAACGCACAGCACACAAATGTTTTTCTGTAACTTGTAATGGCGGCTCTATGGAAAGTGCGGTACCGCAAAAATTTTAGCATTACTTGCGCACCAGGTTTAGCGCAAAACTTGTAATTTAGGTGATTAATTGGTAAAAGAAATATGATACAAACAAACAAACAAATTATACAATCTTTGCAAAGCACAAATTATATGAAAAATAAAAAAGTTACTTCAAATCAAGCTCCTGCTTGTTAGTGAAACAATCTTTTTAAAGACAACAGTCCAAATGTTTCCTGTATTAGTTATGGAGATGACAAACAGAGGATTATTGCTGCAACGAGACAAAGATTACAGTTGAAACATGCTCTAAAATTGTCCTGAACCGGCTTCCATGGTTTGTAACGCTCAAGGGAGATCTGCAAAATGGCTGTAAATTCCAAAGTTGTATTCACTGGAAATTCAAAAGTCTAGCTCTAAAGAGATGACACTAAGTTTAGGACCATACCAGCTACTGCCTGTGTAAGTAAATAATTGCACCTTTTATTGCTGGATCCTTCTCTTTGGTCGTTAGGATATCTTTGTCTCGTTGCAGCAGAAATCCTCTGTTCGTCATATCTATAACTAATATAGGAACCCTTTGGACTGTTGTTTTTAAAAAGATTGTTTCACTAACAAGCAGGCGCATGATTTGAAGTAACTTTTTATTTTTCACATAATTTGTGTCTTGCAAAGATTGTATCGTTTGTTTGTTTGTTTGTATGTATCTTATGTATTTGATCAATTTATGCTTTTTATGCAACTAAAGGGATAGTAAACACCAAAAATGTAATTGTTTAAAAGCATAACCAACACTGTTATAGAAATATACTTTTTACCTCTGTAATTACATTGTATCTAAGCTTCAGCAGACTGCCTCCTTATCTCAGATCTTTTGACAGACTTGCAATTCAGGCAATTAGGGCTGACTCTTAAATAACTTCACGTGCGTGAGCACAATGCTATCTATATGAAACACAGATAAATAACGCCCTCTAGCTGTGAAAAACTGTTAAATGCATTCAAATAGGAGGTGGCCTTCAAGGGCTTAGAAATTAGTATATAAGCCTACCTAGGTTTAGCTTTCAACTAAGAATACCAAGAGAACAAAGCAAATTTGATGATAAAAGTAAATTAGAAAGTTGTTTAAAATGACATGCCCTATTAGAATCATGAAAGTTTAATTTGGACTTTACTATCCCTTTTAAATTAGTATTTTGCTACTACCTTGTTTTCAGGCTATTAGTTACACATTAAGTTGCATTGTGCAGCAGGGCATTTGTTCCCCTTGTGGGAATCATTTTGTTGCTACTTTACAATATGGTACAGGGTTTCCACATTGTGTTGTTGTACAGAAAAAACCTGTTACCATATTTCTACAGGAAAACTACACAACTGTGTACCATCTGGCACAGACTAACCAAAGTCACAGAGAAGCATCTACTCTTACTCCTATTTGGCTGCTGGCTCAGCTTCTACTTATTGCAAATGGCCCAAAAGGGTTGCTGTGCATGGGGGTTTGCTTCACAACAACACAACAACCTTTGCCATGCGGCCTAGTGATGTACAGTTATGCCCTTGGTCCTGAATAATTGCTTAAGGGGACACTGAACCCAATTTTTTTCTTTCGTGATTCAGATAGAGCATGCAATTTTAAGCAACTTTCTAATTTACTCCAATTATCATTTTTTCTTCGTTCACTTACTATCTTTATTTGAAAACGAAGGCATCTAAGCTTCTTTTTTTGGTTCAGACTCTGGACATCACATTTTTAATGGTGGATGAATTTATCCACCAATCAGCAAGAATAACCCAGGTTATTCACCAAAAATGGGCCGGCATCTAAACTTACATTCTTGCATTTCAAATAAAGATACCAAGAGAATGAAGCAAATTTGATAATAGGAGTAAATTAGAAAGTTGCTTAAAATTGCATGCTCTATCTGAATCACAAAAGAAAAAAATTGGGTTTAGTGTCCCTTTAAGCAATCACATGGCAAAATAAAGGACATGCCTTTAGACTGTGTTAGGTTTTTTCATGTGAGGGAAAATAAACTTGCAAGATTGATCATTTACATAAACATAATCAGATCTTTATACCCATGTCTTCAAATTGATTCAGTGAATTTGCTGGCTGTAACTCTATATTATGCATAAACGTGTGTGGGTTACACAAGAGTCCCAGAAGCTGGATATGTTCTTAACTGTTACTGTGATCAGTTTATCAGTAGATGCATTGAATTTGTGCAATTGAACCCTTAGGAACTGTGAGGAAGGGAGATATAGAGCCAGCTCTTATCATGGCTGGTGTTGCTATGGAAATGCTCCAGTTTGGCTTTGGGTCTAGTTTTTAAAATGTTAAATAGAAGTGTAGACACATTTTAGTGATTAAAAGAAGATTAGGTGATTATAAGGTGGGAATGACAAATTCTTGAGTTGTAACATGTTTGCAAAGAAGCACACTGTTAAAATCATCAAGAAAAAGTGAGACGTTTAACAGCTGGCATAAAAAGAGATTCATTTCATATCTGATTCTGAACTAGGTGTGATTCTATGAAGTGTTAAAATGGATCTGTCAAAGCCAAAAAAGATAAATGATTTTTTAAAGAAATTACAACTGAATAATTACTGAGATATTTTAAATATACACTTATTTCTACATATTATAGGATACCTGGCAACATTTGTCTTGGGGTGTGACTAGGTAGAAAGAGGGTGGAGCCAAAACAGTCAGGGCGAGTGGTTGGATGGCCAAGGTGCTGAGTGGGATTGACTGGGTAGTACTGTACTGTTGTAAATTGTCCCTTTTTTTACATAATGAAACAGGGAAATAAATCAGGAAAGGGAAGGGACAGTGGGACAAAACATAATTTGTCACGACCAGGCCACTCTATGACTTAGTTCAGTGGGTGCAAAGGTTAACTAAAATACTGTCTAGTCTGTACTAGACCTAGAAAATTACTAAAATTCCGTTTTAATGCTATCCACAGTGATAATTCATAGCTTCCACATTATATGGGGTGGTCATAGGTTTCAGAAAACTAGTTGATATAGGTAATACTGTTATAAAGGTCTATTAGGTAATGTAGTTTAGATTTTGTAATATTTATTATGCACAAAAAATAGTCACAGTGCATTTACATGAAAAATAATTAACAGTATTTACTTATATGAGTCTTTGATGGCTGTCACATTCAGGGTTCTGAAAATTAAAGGAAATTTTTAAATTTGTTAGAAAAAAATCTATTGTTCATTTTAATAATAGAGTAAATGCTATTGCAAGGTCTTTCTATTATGTACTTTTTGATTATGTAATTATACTAAATGTAATGGTATTTTAAAAACATTTTGAGATTATATACAGTTAATAGTCAGGCCTTTCTTTAAGAATTTCAAGTGAACTACATTATAGCTGCACACAGGTACATTTATTAATAATATATTTTTATCTCAATCACATGTGGATTATTTACCTATAAGACATTTTGTTGCCCATTAACAAAAAAAAACAACAATTTACCCATAAATTGTAACCCATAAATAAACCCATAAAAGTTATCATGAGATATCCTAGTATGAAATATCATCAGTAATGTGTATTTGGTGAATATATGTTGTCTATCAGCTATTTTTGGCAGGTTTTTTTGAACAGCCTTAGCCATAAAGCCCAGTCCGGCAATGAAAATGAATAGTCCCAGACCTTGAGGGATATTTATCAAAAGTCTGGCGGACCTGATCCGACAGTGCGGATCAGGTCAGCAAGACCTCGCTGAATGCGGAGAGCAATACACTCTCTGTATTCAGCATTGCAACAGCAGCTCTTGTGAGCTGCTGGTGCAACGCTGCCCCCTGCAGATTCACGGCCCATCGGCTGCCAGCAGGGAGGTGTCAGTCAACCCGATCGTACTCGATCGGGTTGAATTGCGGTGATGTCTGTCCGCCTCCTCAGAGCAGACGGACAGGTTATGGAGCAGCGGTCTTTAGACTGCTGCTTCATAACTGGTGTTTCTGGCGAGCCTGCAGGCTCACCAGAAACATGGGCCCTCATGCTTCATCCAAAGCTTGATAAATGGGCCCCCCTGTGGTAAATAAAACAATCAATGAAAGTTACTCATCACAGTTTTAAATTGCTCACCAGCTCTTTGCTGTAAGAAGATGTCCAATTAATTCAGAGGAAATGATTCTCATCTTAATCTAAACATTCCCAGATACTAGTTTCATCAGGATGTTACCATGACAGCCAACCATTGATAATTCAACAAAATGCTGAAGGCTCTTATGGTGTATTTCAAGACTGTGAGAAATGCATAAGGTATTCTGAGGGTTTATTAAAAGGACATTGTTATATAAAATATTATCCCATTTAAAGTATACACAATGATCCTAGCTAGAGAAAGAGTCCAACCCAATTCTCAAGCTGAAGGGTAGAATATTCATTTCACATTTTCTTTTGGGCTTTCAATAGAGCATGCAGTCTAAAAACAACCGTCTAATGTGCTTCTTTTGTCAATGTCTATTTGTTCTCTTGGTATCTTTTTGTTGAAAAGCAGGGAGGCCTGCCCATGTCTGGAGCACTATATGGTAGGAGTTTTGCGAGAATGTTATTCATTAACAAGAGCACTAGATGGCAACACTATTTCCTGCCATGTAGTGCTCCAGATACCTACCTATGTATCTCTTTAACAAAGAATATCATGAGAACAATCACATTTGATAATAGAAGTAAATGAGATTTTTTTTTTTTACATTGTATGCACTGTATGAATTTACAAAATACATTGTTTGGGTTTCATATCCTTTTAACATTTTCCTTTCCTAAATAGTCGGTCCACTCTTCTAAGTATTTTGTACCTTAGGCTTCCATTCCCATGCTATAAAAAACACTAATCCAAGGAACTCTTCCCATCTCCATTTTATTTCTAAAATATAGACACAGGTATCGGAGGGTTTTAAAAGATTATGGTTTTATTCAGTTAAGCCAGATTCATTGCCATTATGGCTGAATTATGAGTGACCCTCAGAAATTGTCAAAACCACATAAGAGTGGCGTAATGAATGTTATGGGGTACTTTGCTGCTCTTTCCGCGCGTCGGAAGTAGGTCCCATATTATGAGTTGAAAGTAAATGTGTTCACTTGAGTGCAATTGAATTTAACAAGTGATTTAAAAGCTCTGGT
>NC_069504.1:982090460-982160460 GCF_027579735.1 Bombina bombina
GTTAACGTCGAGGACTGAGTCCATCACCTGGAAAGATAAGGTGACAAGAACTGTCAGTCTTCAGATCTTTTCCGGTTTTGTAATCACTTGATAAAAGGACACTCTTCTGTCGGACCTTATCACATTATACTGATTAAGTACACTGACTTACTCACTTTGGAGGTCTTCACTACTTTGGGCACATCAGTGCCTTTGGGACTTTTCCTGAAATTTTCTTAGTTTTTGCCAATAATTGTTATCTTATTTTACAGTTTCGTTTTTTATGTTCTGTTACAATATATGTGTATATATATATATATATATATATATATATATATATATATATATATATATATACAGTATATACAAATCTGGCACATTCCACGCAAAACTCCAAAGATGGACTGGAAAAAATTATTGACACCCTCAATTTAATATTTGGTAGCACACCCCTTGGAGAAAATAACTGAAATCAATCGCTTCCTGTAACCATCAATGAGTTTCTTACACCTCTCTACTGGAATTTTGTACCACTCTTCTTTCGCCAACTGCTCCAGGTCTCTCAGATTGGAAGGGTTCCTTTTCCCAACTGCTGTTTTGAGATCTCTCCACAGGTACTCTATGGGATTGAGATCTGTACTCATTGCTGCCCAGTTCAGTACTCTCCAGCGCTTTGTCTTAAACCATTTCTGGGTGCTTTTTGAAGTGTGCTTTGGGTCATTGTCCTGCTGTAAGACCCATAATCTCTGACATAGACCCAACTTTCTGACACTGGGCCCTACATTCCACCACATAATTATTTGGTAGTCTTCAGATTTCATAATGCCATGCACACAGTCAAGAGATCCAGTGCCTGAAGCAGCAAAGCAACCCAAAAACATCAGTGAACCTCCACCATGTTTGACTGTGTTTGTCCACAGCACATTCTCCCAAAAGGATTTTGGCTTCCTAAGATAAGTTTTGGCAAACTCCAATCAGGCTTTTTTATGTTTCTGTGTCAGCAGTGGGGTCCTCCTGGGTCTCCTACCATAGTGTCCCTTTTCATTCAGATGGCGATGTATAGTGCGAGCTGACACATTTCTACCCTGTGCCAGAAGGTCAGCTTGAATTTGTCTGGAAGTTGATCGAGGTTCTTTATCCACCATTCGAACAATCCTTTGTTGCAATCTTTGATCAAATTTTCTATTTCGTCCACGTCCAGGGAGATTAGCTACAGTGCCATGGGCTGTAAACGTCTTGACAATATATATATATATATATATATATATATTTGCATGCACTTCATCAAGTCACCACATCAAAACTATATACGATGCATTCCCCCATCTTCACTATCTTTTTTGCAGAGGCAAAATAAATAGTGTACATGGGGGAATTACAGTAAAACGGGCTTTACCCACAGCCGCTTGGGTAATGTCCTTTTACCTGGGTAATCCTAGGATTACATGGATATCTTACTTTACCTGTAACATACAGGTGAAACTCAAAAAATTAGAATATTGTGCAAAAGTTCATTTATTTCACTAATGCAACTTAAAAGGTGAAACTAATATATGACATAGACTCATTACATGCAAAGCAAGATAGTTCAAGCCGTGATTTGTCATAATTGTGATGATTATGGCTTGCAGCTCATGAAAACCCCAAATCCACAATCTCAGAAAATTAGAATATTGTGAAAAGGTGCAATATTCTAGGCTCAAAGTGTCCTACTCTGATCAGCTAATTAAGCCATAACACCTGCAAATGGTTCCTGAGCCTTTAAATGGTCTCTCAGCTTGGTTCAGTAGGAATCACAATCATGGGAAAGACTGCTGACCTGACAGTTGTGCAGAAAATCACCATTGACACCCTCCATAAGGAAGGAAAGTCTCAAAAGGTAATTGCAAAAGAAGTTGGATGTTCCCAAAGTGCTGTATCAAAGCACATTAATAGAAAGTTATGTGGAAGGAAAAAGTGTGGAAGAAAAAGGTGCACAAGCAGCAGGGATGACCGCAGCCTGGAGAGGATTGTCAGGAAAAGGCCATTCAAAAGTGTTGGGGACTTTGACAAGAGCCACCACACACAGACGGATCCTGGACATGGTCTTCAAATGTCATATTACTCTTGTCAAGCCACTCCTGAACAACAAACAACGTCAGAAGCGTCTTACCTGGGCTAAAGAAAAACAGACCTGGTCTGTTGCTCTGTGGTCCAAAGTCCTCCTTTCTGATGAGAGCAAATTTTGCATCTCATTTGGAAACCAAGGACCCAAAGTATGGAGGAAGAATGGAGAAGCACAAACTGCAAGATGCTTGAAGTCCAGTGTGAAGTTTCCACAGTCTGTGTTGATTTGGGGAGCCATGTCATCTGTTGGTCCACTGTGCTTCATTAAGTCCAGGGTCAATGCAGCCATCTACCAGGAGATTTTGGAGCACTTTATGCTTCCTTCCGCAGATGAGCTCTATGGGGATGCTGACTTCATTTTCCTGCAGGACTTGGCATTTGCCCACACTGCCAAAAGCACCAAAACCTGGTTCAATAACCGTGGGATTACTGTGCTTGATTGGCCAGCAAACTCACCTGACCTGAACTCCATAGAGAATCTATGGGGCATTGCCAAGAAAAAGATGAGAGACATGAGACTGAACAATGCAGAAGAGCTGAAGGCCGCTATTGAAGCATCCTGGTCTTCCATAACACCTCAGCAGTGCCACAGGCTGATAGCTTCCATGCCACGCCGCATTGAGGCAGTTATTTCTGAAAAAGGGGCCCAAAGCAAGTACTGAGTACATACAGTATGCATGCCTATACTATTCAGAGGTCCGATATTGTTCTACAGGTATGTACAATCCTTGTTTTATTGATTGCATGTAAAATTCTAATTTTCTGAGATTGTGGATTTGGGATTTTCATGAGCTGTAATCCATAATCATCACAATTATGACAAATCACGGCTTGAACTATCTTGCTTTGCATGTAATGAGTCTATCTCATATATTAGTTTTACCTTTTAAGTTGCATTAGTGAAATAAATGAACTTTTGCACGATATTGTAATTTTTCGAGTTTCACCTGTATATCATATATATATATATATATATATATATATATATATATATATATATATATATATATATATATATATATATATATATGAGCATTGTGGTTGCCAAGGTGCTATCTCAAAATTCAAGTACAGTTCGTAGATGAATGGGGTTCTTTTACCCCAAAATGTCACTTTAAATAAAATGCTTGTTATCACAGTTTACTGAAGTCCAGAGAGTGCTTTATATGCGAACTATATATATACATGCAAAGTGTAAAAGCACCACAGCACAGTCTTGCTTCTTAGTGGTGAAAAATTATTTTATTGAGGTACAACAACCATAAAAGGTTTACACTCACATATTCTCATCAAAAAGTTAACTTTCTTGACACTACTGTCTACAAGCAAGGTACAAAGTTGAGTACTGATCTTTATACTAAACCAACAGACAGGAATACATTGCTAAGATATGAAAGTTTTCATCCAGAAACTGTATTCAAATCTATACCCAGGAGCCAGCTATTGCGTACAAAGAGAATAGTTCAAGACCAAGAGATATTGCCAGAAAGATTGAAATCTATGGGCAATAAATTTATCCAAAGAGGATATCCAGAAGAGATAGTAGCTAGGAGTATTGAAGAGTTAGATAAAACACAAACAAAACAAATTGAAAAACATCCTAAAAATAGCACAGTAAATTGATCTAACAGACTGGTCTTCTCTATGGAATATAGTGATCTGAGTAGTGATGTTTTTAGAATAGTAAGAAAGTATTGGCACTTACTGTCTAAATATAATCCAGAAGTAGAATCTTTCAAATTACCCCCCCATGCCCTCATACAGAAGGGTTAAAAACCTTAGGGATAATATTGTTAGTGCTGATATAGGTACTATCAAACCATCTAATGTTAATTACCTAACTACACCAAATAAGGGATGTTATCCCTGTCTGCATTGTGCCCAGTGTAACTCTATAATTAAAGGCAAATACCTAGCACAAAATGATAAAAGGAAACAATACACTATAAATGGATTATATACATGCCAGACCAACTATGTAATCTATTTACTTAAATGCCCATGTGGGCGTTGTTATATCGGCGAGACCACCCAGGCTGCCAGGGATAGGTTTAGCCAACATAAGGCCTCTATTAAATCTAAAGATTTGTCATTACCAGTTTCTGCACATTTCACACAAATGGGACACACAGTTAGCCAACTCCGCTTTCAAATTATAGACCATATTCCCATACATAGATGAGGGAGCAATAGGGAATTAAAGTTAAAGCAAAAAGAAGTATGGTGGATTAAACGTTTGAATACTTTACACCCTTATGGTCTGAATAGGGACTATGATCTGTATTTGTTTTTATAAGATATTTTTCTGTTTTAATGTGTTATGTGTTCTGGGGCCACCAGGGGGCTCTTAAGTAAAGCAAATTACAATACGTGAACAGGTATGAGTTAAATCAATTAGTTTACAGCACCAAACCCTGATTGGCTCTGATACCCTTTTTAAATGTTTGTTCAGTTGTTTTTTAACTATGCATGAATAAGGACCATGTAGGTCCGAAACGTCGCCTTTTTATGGTTGTTGTACCTCAATAAAATAATTTTTCACCTCTAAGAAGCAAGACTGTGCTGTGGTGCTGTTACACTTTGCATGTATGGACTGTATCTTTTGGAGTGTGGCTGATACTCCACAGTGACGGGCACACAGGCTGGAAGCCAGTATTGAAATTTATGGTGCTGGGCTCTAACTATCTATCTTCTATATATATATATATATATATATATATATATATATATATATATATATACATACACACTGTATATATATATATATATATATATATATATATATATATATATATATATATATATATATATATAGACTCCAAGTAAGTGCACTCTCACTCGCCAACCCAAACAGAGACCAGGGTGCTTAGCAGGATATTCAATCAAGATAAGGATAAGCACTCACTGGATTTAAATTCAATAATTATTTATTGGTAGTGACGTTTCGGGGCATTCACCCCTTCCTCAGACAACCCAAACAGTGAATCAAACAGTGTTATATAACAAATCAAACCCCTCCCCCATCACATAATCAGCCCATCAAAATGCATCAGTGTACATCAATCAGAGATGTATATTAATAAATGTATATTAGCAATAGACATTTCACTCATGTGTGATATCATCATAGTATGTAATATTAGCAGTAAAAAATATATGTAAAGATAATGATTATCTAGTGTGGCACAATTGTGTGTAGCAGTGATAACAGTATGAGTGGTTGTGGAACCAGGTCTCAGTAAGCGTAGACAATATCCCTACGTCTCTACCTCTATCTTATAGCAACACCAAATATGAACATAGGAAGCGACTAAAACTTATAGTACCACTGTTAAAAGGCTGCTTACTTGTTTATAGCTTGTAGGGGACTTGAGCGGCTAAGTGCGAGATCCGCCATGTACGCTGAATCCAGCGTGGTCGTAGAAGGGCGTGTGAGCATCCGGGTTACTTCCGGATCGGCGCGCTCTGAATAGAGCTGTGTTATGTGTTACCATGGCAACCTCTCGCCGTCTGACTTGCTCTGAGCGGAGCTCACATCTGAGTTACAGCAACAGGTTGCCATGGCAACCGTCAGACTAAGCTATACAGTTATTGCTGTTAGCCAATTACTTTAAAACATTTACTTGTTCAATCACTATGCCATGTTCAAATGAGAGCTGACCTAGTAAGCAGCTGTCAGAAATAACCACTCTTAGTGATTACCTGCACTATAGCCCTCCTACGACCACGCTGGATTCAGCGTACATGGCGGATCTCGCACTTAGCCGCTCAAGTCCCCTACAAGCTATAAACAAGTAAGCAGCCTTTTAACAGTGGTACTATAAGTTTTAGTCGCTTCCTATGTTCATATTTGGTGTTGCTATAAGATAGAGGTAGAGACGTAGGGATATTGTCTACGCTTACTGAGACCTGGTTCCACAACCACTCATACTGTTATCACTGCTACACACAATTGTGCAACACTAGATAATCATTATCTTTACATATATTTTTTACTGCTAATATTACATACTATGATGATATCACACATGAGTGAAATGTCTATTGCTAATATACATTTATTAATATACATCTCTGATTGATGTACACTGATGCATTTTGATTGGCTGATTATGTGATGGGGGAGGGGTTTGATTTGTTATATAACACTGTTTGATTCACTGTTTGGGTTGTCTGAGGAAGGGGTGAATGCCCCGAAACGTCACTACCAATAAATAATTATTGAATTTAAATCCAGTGAGTGCTTATCCTTATCTTGATTAACTATATATATATATATATATATATATATATATATATATATATATATATATATATATACTGTATATATATAATGAACCCATCACTCACTCTTTATTTATTTGTGATGTTTCGGGGAACAACCTTTCACAGACACAGTGTCTGAGGAAGGGGAAGCAAACACTACGGGGTGTATGTAAATAAAAATAATTAATTTTATTATATCAATTTAAAAAACAAAAATAGCACAACATGGCAGAGTATCGTAGCCAGCAGTACTCTACCGCTGGCTATGATACTCTGCCATGTTGTGCTAGTTTTGTTTTTTAACTTAATATAATACAATTCATTATTTTTATACACACACCTCATAGTGTTTTCTACATTGTGTATACCGAGGTAGGAGTAGCAGTTGGATCTATGGCAGTAATGAACACTATGGATCTTAGAGGAGCCTCGCTTTGAATATTGGACATTTTCCTGATCACAGGAGCTGGCAGTAGCCTTGAGCCTCAGTGTGTATCAATTAAAGGTACAGTAAAGTCATAATTAGACATTCACGATTTAGACGGAGCATACAATTTTAAACAACTTTACAATTTACTTCTATTATTTAATTAGCTTCCTACTCTTGCTATGCTTTGCTGAAAGGTTTATCTAGGTAAGTGCAGGAGCAGCAAATAACATACGGCTAGATTACGAGCTTTGCGTTATGAGGGGTGCGGTGCTAACTTGCACATTATTGTCACCGCTCACTTACCTACAGCGCTGGTATTACAGGTTTTTATAAACCCAGCATTAAAAGTCACGAAGTGAGCGTAGAGCAAAATTGAGCTCCATACCGCACTCCAATACCAGCGCTGCTTAAGTCAGCGGTGAGCTGGTTGTACGTGCTCGTGCATGATTTCCCCATCTTACACTTATTAACCCCTAATCTGCCTCCCCTGACATCGTCGACACCTACATTATATTTATTATCCCCTAATCTACTGCTCCGGACATCGCCAACACCTACATTATACTTATTAACCCCTAATCTGCGACCCCCAACGTTGCCGCCACTATAATAAACATATTAACCCATAAACCGCTGCACTCCTGCCTTGTTAACACTAGTTAAATATTATTAACCCATAATCTGCCGTCCCCAACGTCGCTGCCACTAAATTAAATTTATTAACCCCTAAACCTAAGTCTAACCCTAACCCTAACACCCCCTAACTTAAATATAATTAAAATAAATTAATTACAATTAATAACTAAATAAATACTATTTAAAACTAAATACTTACCTGTAAAATAAACCCTAAGCTAGCTACAATATAACTAATAGTTACATTGTTTCTAGCTTAGGTTTTATTTTTATTTCACAGGCAAGTTTGTGTTTATTTTAACTAGGTAGAATAGTTATTAAATAGTTATTAACTATTTACTAACTACCTAGCTAAAATAAATACAAATTTACCTGTAAAATAAAACCTAACCTAAGTTACACTACACTACAATAAAATAAATGACCTAAATTAAATACAATTAAATAAATTAAATACAATTACCTAAATTACAAAAACAACAAAATAGGATTGAGCTCGCATTCTATTGGCTGATTGGAACAGCCAATAGAATGCGAGCTCAATCCTATTGGCTGATTGCATGAGCCAATATGATTTTTTCAACCTTAATTCCGATTGGCTGATAGAATTCTATCAGCCAATCGGAATCTAAGGGATGCCATCTTGGATGACGTCATTTAAAGGAACCTTCATTTGTCGTTAGTCGTCGGAAAGAAGAGGATGCTCCATGTCGGATGTCTTGAAGATGGACCCGCTCCGCGCCAGATGGATGAAGATAGACGATGCCATCTGGATAAAGACTTCTTGCCGTCTGGAGGACCACTTCTCCCGGCTTGGATGAAGACTTCTCCCGGTTTCGTTGAGGACTTCTTGTCGCTTCATTGAGGACTTCTCCTGGCTTCGTTGAGGATGGATGTCTGGTCTTCAAAACTGTAAGTAGATCTTCAGGGTTAGTGTTAGGTTTTTTTAAAGGTTTATTGTGTGGGTTTTATTTTTAGGTTAGGGTTTGGGCCGCAATAGAGCTAAATGTCCTTTTAAGGGCAATGCCCATACAAATACCCTTTTCAGGACAATGGGGAGCTTAGGTTTCTTTAGTTAGGGTTTTATTTGTGGGGGTTGGTTTTGTGGGTGGTGGGTTTTACTGTTGGGGGGGTTGTTTGTATTTTTTTCAGGTAAAAGAGCTGATTTCTTTTGGGCAATGCCCTGCAAAAGGCCCTTTTAAGGGCTATTGGTAGTTTAGTTTAGGCTAGGGTTTTTTTTTTGGGGGGGGGGAGGCTTTATTTTTATTTTGATAGGGCTATTAGATTAGGTGTAATTAGTTTAAATATCTTGTAATTTGTTTTTTATTTTTTGTAATTTAGTGGGGGGTTTTGTAATTTAGGTAATTGTATTTAATTTAATTGTATTTAATTGAGGTAATTTATTTAATTGTGTAGTGTTAGGTGTTAGTTTAACTTAGGTTAGGTTTTATTTTACAGGTAAATTTATATTTATTTTAGCTTGGTAGTTAGTAAATAGTTAATAACTATTTAATAACTATTCTACCTAGTTAAAATAAATACAAACTTGCCTGTAAAATAAAAATAAAACCTAAGCTACAATGTAACTATTAGTTATATTGTAGCTAGCTTAGGGTTTATTTTACAGGTAAGTATTTAGTTTTAAATAGGAATTATTTAGGTAATGATAGTAATTTTTATTTAGATTTATTTTAATTATATTTAAGTTAGGGGGTGTTAGGGTTAGACTTAGGTTTAGGGGTTAATAAATTTAGTATAGTGGAGGCGACATTGGAGGTGGCAGATTAGGGGTTAATAAATGTAGGTAGGTGGAGGCGATGTTAGAGACAGCAGATTAGGGGTTAATAATATTTAACTAATGTTTGCGAGGCGAGAGTGCGGCGGTTTAGGGGTTATTATGTTTATTCTAGTGGCAGCGGTGTCAGGAGCGGCAGATTAGGGGTTAATAATTTTATTTTAGTGTTTGCGATGCGGGAGGGCCTCAGTTTAGGGGTTAATAGGTAGTTTATGGGTGTCAGTGTACTTTTTAACACTTTAGTTATGAGTTTTATCCTACAGCTTTGTAGTGTAAAACTCATAACTACTGACTTTAGAATGCTTTATGAATCTTGCGGGATAGGCTTTACCGCTCACTTTTTGGCCTCCAAAAAAAAGCTTGTAATACTGGTGCTATGGAAGTCCCATTGAAAATAGACTATACGCAAATTGCGTAAGTTGATTTGCGGTAAGGCCAAAAAAGTGTGCGGGACAGCTGTACCTACAAGACTCGTAATAGCAGCGGTAGTAAAAAAGCTGCATTATGAGCCTTAACGCTGCTTTTTTACTCATAACGCAAGACTCATAAACTAGCCGATAGGTTCTAGCTGCTGATTGGTGGCTGCATATAAATACTGATTGTCATTTGCTCACCCATGTGTTCAGTTAGAAACCAGTAGTACATTGATGTTTCTTCAACAAATGATACCAAGAGAATGTTTAAAAAAATAGAAAAACTCAAACTTTTTACTTGTCCACTATAAGTTCTTCCTCATCTGGGACTATAAGACTAGTGAAAATGTATTTTTATATATATATATATATATATATATATATATATATATATATATATATATATATATATAATGTGGCTGGTTCAAGGTATATCAAAATGCAGAAATAATTCAACACTCTCTCTTGGAGGTAGATTACATGAAAAGTGGAAAAATTAAATGATGATAGCTTATTGCAATTTTTTAAAACTCCACATTATTAAAGTGTCATAATAGTAAAAAAATACATTCACCTAGATTACGAGTTTTGTGTTAGAGGCTGTGTGGTGCTAACGAGCAGTTTTCCCTCACCGCTCACTTACCTACAGTGCTGGTATTATGATTTTTTACAAACCCGTCGTTAAAAGACAAGAAGTGAGCGTTGAGCAAAATTTTGCTCATTACCACACTCCAATACCAGTGCTGCTTAAGTCAGCGGTGAGCTGGTGTAACGTGCTCGTGCACGATTTCCCCATAGGAATCAACGGGGAGAGCAGGCTGAAAAAAAGTCTAACACCTGCCAAAAAGCAGCGTAAAACTCCCTAACGCAGCCTCATTGATTCCTATGGGGAAATAAAATTTATGTTTACACCTAACACCCTAACATGAACCCCTAGTCTAAACACCCCTAATCTTACACTTATTAATCCCTAATCTGCCGCCCCCGACATCGCTGACACCTGCATTATATTATTAACCCCTAATCTGCCGCTCCGGACACCGCCACCACCTACATTATACTTATGAACCCCTAATTTGCTGCCCCCAACATCGCCGACACCTACATTATATTTATTAACCCCTAATCTGCCGTCCCAATGTCGCTGCCACCTACCTACACTTATTAACCCCTAATCTACCACCCCAATGTCGCCGCCACTATAGTAAAGTTATTAACCCCTAAACCTAAGTCTAACTCTAACACCCCCTAACTTAAATATAATTTAAATAAATATAAATAAAATTCTTATCATTAACTAAATTATTCCTATTTAAAACTAAATGCTTACCTGTAAAATAAACCCTAAGCTAGCTACAATATAACTAATAGTTACATTGTAGCTAGCTTAGGATTTATTTTTATTTTACAGGCAAGTTTGTATTTATTTTAACTAGGTAGAATAGTTACTAAATAGTTATTAACTATTTAATAACTACCTAGCTAAAATAAATACAAAAGTACCTGTAAAATAAAACATAACCTAAGTTACAATTACACCTAACCCTACACTATGATTAAATAAATTAACTAAATTAAATACAATTAAATAAAGTAGATACAATTACCTAAATTAAATTAAATTAGCTAAAGTACAAAAAAGCAAACACTAAATTACAGAAAATAATAAACAAATTACAGTAATTTAAACTGATTACACCTAATCTAATAGCCCTATTAAAATAAAAAAGCCCCCCCAAAAAAAAAAAAAAAAACCTAGCCTAAACTAAACTACCAATAGCCCTTAAAAGGGCCTTTTGCAGGGCATTGCCCCAAAGTAATCAGCTCTTTTACCTGCAAAAAACAAATACAAACAACCCCCCAACAGTAAAACCCACCACCTACACAACCAACCCCCCAAATAAAAACCTATCTAAAAAACCTAAGCTCCCCATTGCCCTGAAAAGGGCATTTGGATGGGCATTGCCCTTAAAAGGGCAGTTAGCTCTTTTGCCGCCCAAAGTCCCTAACCTAAAAATAAAACCCACCCAATTCACCCTTAAAAAAACCTAACACTAACCCCCTGAAGATCGACTTACCGGGAGACGTCTTCATCCAAGCCAGGCAAAGTAGTCCTCCAGACAGGCAGAAGTCTTCATCCAAGCCGGGCAGAAGTGGTCCTCCAGACGGGCAGAAGTCTTCATCCAGATGGTATCTTCTATCTTCATCCATCCGGTGCAGAGCGGGGCCATCTTCAAGACATCAGATGCGGAGCATCCTCTCAGAATGAAGGTACCTTTAAGTGACGTCATCCAAGATGGCGTCCCTTAGATTCCGATTGGCTGATAGAATTCTATCCGCCAATCGGAATTAAGGTAGAAAAAAATCCTATTGGCTGATGCAATCAGCCAATAGGATTGAAGTTCAATCCTATTGGCTGATCCAATCAGCCAATAGGATTGAGCTTGCATTCTATTGGCTATTTGGGGGGTTGGTTGTATGGGTGGTGGGTTTTACTGTTGGGGGGGTTGTTTGTATTTTTTTTTACAGGTAAAAGAGCTGATTACTTTGGGGCAATGCCCCGCAAAAGGCCCTTTTAAGGGCTATTGGTAGTTTAGGCTAGGGTTTTTTTTTATTTTGGGGGGGCTTTTTAATTTTAATAGGGCTATTAGGTTATGTGTAATTAGTTTAAATTTCTGTAATATGTTTATTATTTTCTGTAATTTAGTGTTTTGTTTTTTTTGTACTTTAGCTAATTTAATTTAATTTAGGTAATTGTATGTAATTTATTTAATTGTATTTAATTTAGTTAATTTATTTAATTATAGTGTAGTGTTAGGTGTAATTGTAACTTAGGTTAGGTTTAATTTTAAAGGTACTTTTGTATTTATTTTAGCTAGGTAGTTATTAAATAGTTAATAATGATTTAGTAACTATTCTACCTAGTTAAAATAAATACAAACTTGCCTGTAAAATAAAAATAAATCCTAAAATAGCTACTATGTAACTATTAGTTATATTGTAGCTATCTTAGGCCTAGATTTGGAGTTTGGCGGTAGCCGTGAAAACCAGCGTTAGAGGCTCCTAACGCTGGTTTTAGGCTACCTCCGGTATTTGGAGTCACTCAAAAAAGGGTCTAACGCTCACTTTTCAGCCGCGACTTTTCCATACCGCAGATCCCCTTACGTCATTTGCTTATCCTATCTTTTCAATGGGATCTTTCTAACGCCGGTATTTAGAGTCGTGTCTGAAGTGAGCGTTAGAAATCTAACGACAAAACTCCAGCCGCAGAAAAAAGTCAGTAGTTAAGAGCTTTCTGGGCTAACGCCGGTTCATAAAGCTCTTAACTACTGTGCTCTAAAGTACACTAACACCCATAAACTACCTATGTACCCCTAAACCGAGGTCCCCCCACATCGCCGACACTCGATTAAATTTTTTTAACCCCTAATCTGCCGACCGCCACCTACGTTATACTTATGTACCCCTAATCTGCTGCCCCTAACACCGCCGACCCCTATATTATATTTATTAACCCCTAATCTGCCCCCCACAACGTCGCCTCCACCTGCCTACACTTATTAACCCCTAATCTGCCGACCGGACCGCACCGCTATTATAATAAAGTTATTAACCCCTAATCCGCCTCACTAACCCTATAATAAATAGTATTAACCCCTAATCTGCCCTCCCTAACATCGCCGACACCTAACTTCAATTATTAACCCCTAATCTGCCGACCGGAGCTCACCGCTATTCTAATAAATGTATTAACCCCTAAAGCTAAGACTAACACCCCCCTAAGTTAAATATAATTTTAATCTAACGAAATTAATTAACTCTTATTAAATAAATTATTCCTATTTAAAGCTAAATACTTACCTGTAAAATATAGCTACAATATAAATTATAATTATATTATAGCTATGTTAGGATTAATATTTATTTTACAGGTAACTTTGTATTTATTTTAACCAGGTACAATAGCTATTAAATAGTTAAGAACTATTTAATAGCTAAAATAGTTAAAATAATTACAAATTTACCTGTAAAATAAATCCTAACCTAAGTTACAATTAAACCTAACACTACACTATCAATAAATAAATTAAATACAATTCCTACAAATAAATACAATTAAATAAACTAACTAAAGTACAAAAAATAAAAAAGAACTAAGTTACAAAAAATAAAAAAATATTTACAAACATTAGAAATATATTACAACAATTTTAAACTAATTACACCTACTCTAAGCCCCCTAATAAAATAACAAAGCCCCCCAAAATAAAAAAATGCCCTACCCTATTCTAAATTACTAAAGTTCAAAGCTCTTTTACCTTACCAGCCCTGAACAGGGCCCTTTGCGGGGCATGCCCCAAGAAGTTCAGCTCTTTTGCCTGTAAAAAAAAACATACAATACCCCCCCCAACATTACAACCCACCACCCACATACCCCTAATCTAACCCAAACCCCTCTTAAATAAACCTAACACTAAGCCCCTGAAGATCTCCCTACCTTGAGTCGTCTTCACCCAGCCGAGCCAAATTCTTCATCCAAGCGGAGCAAGAAGAGGTCCTCCATCCGGTAGAAGTCTTCATCCAAGCGGGGCAGAAGAGGTCTTCCATCCGATTGAAGTCTTCATCCAAGAGGCATCTTCTATCGTCATCCATCCGGAGCGGAGCGGCAGCATCCTGAAGACCTCCAACGCGGAACATCCATCCTGGCCGACGACTGAACGACGAATGACGGTTCCTATAAATGACGTCATCCAACAGCCAATAGATCGGAACAGCCAATAGAATGCGAGCTCAATCTGATTGGCTGATTGGATCAGCCAATCGGATTGAACTTGATTCTGATTGGCTGATTCCATCAGCCAATCAGAATATTCCTACCTTAATTCCGATTGGCTGATAGAATCCTATCAGCCAATCGGAATTCGAGGGACGCCATCTTGGATGACGTCATTTAAAGGAACCGTCATTCGTCGTTCAGTCGTCAGCCAGGATGGATGTTCCACGTCGGAGGTCTTCAGGATGCTGCCGCTCCGCTCCGGATGGATGACGATAGAAGATGCCTCTTGGATGAAGACTTCAATCGGATGGAAGACCTCTTCTGCCCCGCTTGGATGAAGACTTCTACCGGATGGAGGACCTCTTCTTGCTCCGCTTGGATGAAGAATTTGGCTCGGCTGGGTGAAGACGACTCAAGGTAGGGAGATCTTCAGGGGCTTAGTGTTAGGTTTATTTAAGGGGGGTTTGGGTTAGATTAGGGGTATGTGGGTGGTGGGTTGTAATGTTGGGGGGGGTATTGTATGTTTTTTTTTTACAGGCAAAAGAGCTGAACTTCTTGGGGCATGCCCCGCAAAGGGCCCTGTTCAGGGCTGGTAAGGTAAAAGAGCTTTGAACTTTAGTAATTTAGAATAGGGTAGGGCATTTTTTTATTTTGGGGGGCTTTGTTATTTTATTAGGGGGCTTAGAGTAGGTGTAATTAGTTTAAAATTGTTGTAATATATTTCTAATGTTTGTAAATATTTTTTTATTTTTTGTAACTTAGTTCTTTTTTATTTTTTGTACTTTAGTTAGTTTATTTCATTGTATTTATTTGTAGGAATTGTATTTAATTTATTTATTGATAGTGTAGTGTTAGGTTTAATTGTAGATAATTATAGGTATTTTATTTAATTTATTTATTGATAGTGTAGTGTTAGGTTTAATTGTAACTTAGGTTAGGATTTATTTTACAGGTAAATTTGTAATTATTTTAACTATTGTAGCTATTAAATAGTTCTTAACTATTTAATAGCTATTGTACCTGGTTAAAATAAATACAAAGTTACCTGTAAAATAAATATAAATCCTAAAATGGCTATAATATAATTATAATTTATATTGTAGCTATATTAGGATTTATTTTACAGGTAAGTATTTAGCTTTAAATAGGAATAATTTATTTAATAAGAGTTAATTAATTTCGTTAGATTAAAATTATATTTAATTTAGGGGGGTGTTAGTGTTAGGGTTAGACTTAGCTTTAGGGGTTAATACATTTATTAGAATAGCGGCGAGATTAGGTCGGCAGATTAGGGGTTAATAATTGAAGTTAGGTGTCGGCGATGTTAGGGAGGGCAGATTAGGGGTTAATACTATTTATTATAGGGTTAGTGAGGCGGATTAGGGGTTAATAACTTTATAATAATAGCGGTGCGGTCCGCTCGGCAGATTAGGGGTTAATAAGTGTAGTTAGGTGGAGGCGACGTTGTGGGGGGCAGATTAGGGGTAAATAAATATAATATAGGGGTCGGCGGTGTTAGGGGCAGCAGATTAGGGGTACATAGGGATAATGTAAGTAGCGGCGGTTTACGGAGCGGCAGATTAGGGGTTAAAAATAATATGCAGGGGTCAGCGATAGCGGGGGCGGCAGATAAGGGGTTAATAAGTGTAAGGCTAGGGGTGTTTAGACTCGGGGTACGTGTTAGAGTGTTAGGTGCAGACGTAGGAAGTGTTTCCCCATAGCAAACAATGGGGCTGCGTTAGGAGCTGAACGCAGCTTTTTTGCAGGTGTTAGTTTTTTTTTCAGCTCAAACAGCCCCATTGTTTCCTATGGGGGAATCGTGCACGAGCATGTTTTTGAGGCTGGCCGCGTCCGTAAGCAACTCTGGTATCGAGAGTTGCAGTGGCGTTAAATATGCTCTACGCTCCTTTTTTGGAGCCTAACGCAGCCATTCTGTGGACTCTCAATACCAGAGTTATTTTAAAGGTGCGGCCAGAAAAAAGCCAGCGTTAGATACGCGGGTCCTTACCGACAAAACTCTAAATCTAGCCGTTAGGGTTTATTTTACAGGTAAGTATTTAGTTTTAAATAGAAATAATTTAGTTAATGAAGGGAATTTTTAGTTAGATTTCTTTTCATTATATTTAAGTTAGGGGGTGTTAGGGTTAGACTTTAGGGGTTAGATTTAGGGGTTAATCACTTTAATATAGTGGCGGTGACATTGGGGGCGGCAGATTAGGGGTTAATAAATGTAGCTAGGTGGCGGCGATGTTAGGTACGGCATATTAGGGGTTAATAATATTTAACTAGTGTTTGTGAGGCGGGAGTGCGGCGGTTTAGGGGTTAATATATTTATTATAGTGGCGGTGATGTCCGGTTTGGCAGATTAGGGGTTAAAATTTTTCTTTTAGTTTTTGCAATGTGGGAGGGCCTCGGTTTAGGGGTTAATAGGTAGTTTATGGGTGTTAGTGTACTTTTTAGCACTTTAGTTAAGAGTTTTATGCTACAGCGTTGTAGTGTAAAACTCTTAACTACTGACTTTAAAATGCGGTACCATTCTTGACAGGAGAGGGTCTACTGCTCACTTTTTGGCAGACTCGTAATACGCAAGTCCCATTGAAAAAAAAAGGATACGCAATAACTATTATGGCCCTTTAAACATTTTGGGCCAGATGACAAGTGGCGCGTTAACAGTTACGTACAAGCGATAAGGGGTTTATCCCAGGTTTTTGCAAACGGGTTTCCGCTCGTATTACAAGTTGAAAGTAAATCGCAATTTACTCTAGAATGATTATCGCGTCCTCAGAGCTCTGGTTAACTGTTTTGCAAAATAAAAAAGTGTCACAAAACAAATCAAAAATAAATTTTAAAGTACATTTAAACTCATAATAACACAATCTAATAAAATTATTACAAAAAAATTGGACAAAAAAGTTATAAAGGCTCAAAGATATGAGCTCTCAGGAATTAGAAAAAAAAAGCAAGCAAAGGACATTAATATTGAGATACATACATATACATGTCTAAATATGTGTATGTATGTATATGTATATATATATATATATATATATATATATATATATATATTGTATATATATATATATATATATATATATATATATAAATATATGTTTATATGTGTGTACATATGCATTTATGTATTTATATGTGTATATATATATTTACAGACATATATACACATATAAACACATAAATACATATGTACACACACACACACACACACACACACACATATATATATATATATATATATATATATATATATATACATACAGTATATATGTAAGTGCATTGGAGCCCTTTGTAGTTAAGTAGATGAAAACGTGTAAAAACATATTCATGCAATATTTATATTTAAAGGGACACTGAACCCAATTTTTTTCTTTTGTGATTCAGATAGAACATGCAATTTTAAGCAACTTTCTAATTTACTCCTATTATCAAATTTTCTTCGTTCTCTTGATATCTTTATTTGAAAAAGAAGGCATCTAAGCTATTTTTTAGGTTCAGTACTCTAGACAGCACTTTTTTATTGGTGGATGAATTTATCCACCAATCAGCAAGGACAACCCAGGTTGTTCACCAAAAATGGGCCGGCATCTAAACTTACATTCTTGCATTTCAAATAAAGATACCAAGAGAATGAAGAAAATCTGGTAATAGGAGTAAATTAGAAAGATGCTTAAAATTTCATGCTCTGTCTGAATCACAAAAGAAAAAAATTGGGTTCAGTGTCCCTTTAATAAAGTTTTATATGGTTTATTTACTGTAAATATTGCATATTCCAATGCTCTGCACATAGGGGAATATGTTCTAAGGGGCCTATTTATAAAGCTCCGTATGGAGCTTGATGCCCTGTGTTTCCAAAGACCGCTGCTCCCTAACCTGTCCGCCTGCTTGGAGGAGGCGGACGGACATCTCTGAAAATCAACCCAATTCAATACGATCGGGTTGATTGACACCCCCTGCTAGTGGCCGAATGGTCGCGAATCTACAGGGGGCGGTATTGCACCAGCAGTTCACAAGAACTGCTGGTGCAATGATAAATGCTGACAGTGTATGCTGTCGGCATTTATCGATGTGCGGCAGACATGATTCGCTATAGCGGATCATGTCTGTCCGCACCATGTTAAATTGACCCCTAAATATTTATAAATAGATATTCCTATATATATATATATATATATATATATATATATATATATATATATATATATATATATCTGTATATATCTATACCTATAGGTAATCATATATATATATACTTCTCTCAGGGCCATTCTCTGCTTTTCTGGATGTGGAGAGAAAAGCCCAGTGCACTGTATCACTGCATGACATGATAGTTTTGTTACATTTACACTTAGTGCTTTGTATTTTATATTACTTTACACTTTAGATTTTATCCTTTAAGTTTAATTACATTTAAGATTTGCAATTACTGTTTTGTATTTTAATACATTTAAATTTTGTATACAGCAGTGTATTTAGGATTGTGATTTTACAAATTCTTATTATGCTTCAAAATGTTGTGTATATTTAACAAATTAGGATCATAGTTATATTACTGTGTATCTTTTACAAAGTAAACAGCACTTTGAATTTGCTCTATGTGAAATGATCTAACAGTTTCAGAAAAATGGGATGGACAGGGGAGTTCCTGGACTAATCAGATGAGTTCCAAGGGTGTGTCTGAACCTCTCACAATTCTTATGATATTCTCTAAGCATTTTTACATCTGCAGGTCTCACAGATTTACCTTGCAAGGTGTATGCGTGTGATGTTTGCTTCAAATTCACAATACATTTATTGTAGTGAAAACATTAGAGTTTTATTTTTATTTGTTGCAAACTGAGATTTTATATCAGTGCGAGGTGCCATGTTAACTTTACTCTCCCCTGTGAGATTTTTAAACCCAGAGAGCTTCGTTGCTTTCTATGGTAGGAATCTTTCATCTCTTTGAGACTTCCAGGTTCCATCCCTTTTCTTCAAAATTTAAGTGAGTTCAGCCCCTGTGAAGTCTGCACTAAAGGGTAGTCTTAACTGAGTTAAAATATTTATACAAATAAATAACACGTGCATACATGAAGATTTTGATGTTAAATATATTAATATAGATCTGACTATGCAACCACAAAACAGAGGCATTTAACTAGGAACCTACATACTTTTCTAGTTTGCTTCAGTTCACCTCTTTTGAGCATAATCTATTAAAAAATTTAATTATTTATTTTTAAAATGTATCAATAGGAGTGCAGTTATTATACTCAGGTCTCAATCTTACAAAAGAACATAAACTTGAGTGTTTAGTTGTTTTTTTTTTTAATTATTACTAACAGATAAATATCTCACATTTTATTTTTCAATTAGCATATTTAGATAAAGTTACTTATCCCTTTCTTGGATATGCAATGGTTTATGAAATCTATACTGAGGCATTTTTTCCATCAGAACTACACCATGGTCAGAGTTTCTGAGCATATTTTTTCTTTTGCTTAGAAGAGTCTAAGTGGTTTAGTAAACAATAGGAGCCAGAAAGATAAAACCTTATTAACAACTTACATTGGATCAATTTCAAGCAGGACATTGTGTGGCGTGTTAAAAGCAACATTTCTCTGCTTTAATACACAAGCCCCACAGAGACTCCCGACAAGAATATAGCTTGCGGCAGAGTGTGATGCTAGGAAACCATAAGGATTAGCAATGCTGTACATTAGTTCTTGCGTTTTATGGGCAATTAACCTCTTTTAATTCCTGAAAGATCTGTAAAACATTTGATCTAATTTTCATGGACAATTAATCATTTCACAGCATGGGAAAGCATTATGTATGAAAGATCACTAGTAAGCACCAAAGGCTTGGAGAGATTGAGAACTGCATGTATCCTTCCTATAAAGCAAAAGCACTGGACATCTAACAAGTCACACAAACACACATATACAGACAAACACTCACAGACACGCACACACATTCACAGAGAAACACACACAGACATGCACACACATTCATAGAGAAACACACACACATTCACAGAGAAACACACGCAAACACACACACAGACAAACACTCACAGACACGTACACACATTCACAGAGAAACACACTTAGACACACACACACTGAAAAACACACAAACGCACACACACAGACAAAGAATCACAGACACGCACACACATTCACAGAGAAACACACACACACACACAGCAAAACACACACATGCACACATATAGAAACACACACACACAGACAAACATACACACACAAACATTCACAGACACGCACGCACATTCGCAGAGAAACACGCACACAGAAAAAAACACACACACAAACACACACACACACACACAAACAAACATACACAGACAAACACTCACAGACATGAACACACATTCACAGAGGAACACACACAGACACACACAGAAACACACAAACATACACACAGACAAAGACACACGCACACACATTCAAGGAGAAACACACACAGAGACACACACATACACAGAAACACACACACAGACACACACACTACACACATACACACACACAGACAAAAACACACACAAACACACATACAGAAACACAAACAAAAAGTCACAGGCATGAACACACAAACACACAAATAGACACACACACACAGAAACACAAACACACATACACAAACACTCACAGAAATGAACACACATTCACAGAGAAACACACACAGACAAACAAACACAGAAACACACACACACAGAAACACACACACAGACAAAGACACACAGACACACACACACGCATTCACAGAGAAACAAACACAGAGACACACACATACACAGAAACACACACACATGCACACAACACACACACAAACACTCACACACAAACACACACAGAAACACACATACACTTACACAGACAAACAGTCACAGACACGCTCGCACATTCACAGAGAAACACACACAGACACACACACAGAAACACACAAACACACACACAGACAGACACACGGACACGAACACACATTCACAGATAAACACACACAGAGACACACATACACAGAAACACAGACAAACACTCACAAACATGCACACAAATTAACAGAGTAACAGACACACACACAGAAACACACACACACAGACAAACATACGCACAAAGACACACACAGACACACACACATAGAAAATCACAGTGTGAACTTTTGCACATGCTCAGCAGGACCTGGTGCCTCAGAAATCATGCATATAAAATAAATTGGAAATTGTATGAACTATTTGAAAGTTTAATTTTCACATGAATTCTGACCCCCTTTAAACCTGTGCTTTGAAAATATGAGCTTGCAAGACTAATAGTGAGCTTTATTCAAAAAGATGGCCCAAATATTTTCAAGTGTGCATATTTTAATCAGTGTTTATTTTATTTTTTACATTTTTTGTCAGTATTTTCTTCTGTAACTTAATAAAGTCAAATAACTGAGCTCCTTTACTCTTCAATAAATGATACAGAGGGAACAAAGCAATTTTGATCATAGAAGTCAATTGGAAAGCTATTTAAAATTACATGGCCTACTTGATTCTTTAATGTTTAATTTTGACTTCAATTAAAGGGATATGAAACCCCCAATTTTTTTTTGTGTGATTTAGACAGCATTTCCAAATGACCTTTGTTATCAAATTAGCTTCATTGCCATGGTATTCTTTGTTGAAGAGCTACCTAGGTAGGTGTCTGGAGCACTACATGGCAGAAAATAGTGCTGCAATCTAGTGCTCTTACAAATGGATAACCTTTTTTTTTTTTTTTAAATAGTTTTATTAAGATTCACGGCAAGACATACAATACTGAAATATCAATATAAATTATTCCAAAACATCAATTCAAGTTATAAACATTTGTGAGATAAAAAGTTATGCCTATCAGACTATTTACCCTCTAAAGAGCTATAAGGCCACTCTTGGACCTTTATAAGATATAAATATAATCAGTCAAAGAAGGTAACTAAAAACAGTACAAGACCACTCATGGGTCTCAATTAGCAAATCTTATTTTTCTTGTTTTAAGGGAAGGGATTACAAATGGATAACATTCTTGTAAAACTACTGCCATATAATGCTGTAGATACGTCCAGGCTCCTGAGCGTAAATCCCTGCTTTTCAACAAAAGATTACCATGAGAGCAAAGAAAATTTGATAACAGAAGTAAATTAGATAGTTGTTTAAAATTCCATGCTCTATCTGAAACATGAAAGAAAAAATATGTGTTTCATGTACCTTTAAGGGGTCCTGTGTGGACCAAAAATAACATCACATATTATCCCTATACAAGGACTTTTTTTTTTTTTTGCATTGCTGCCTGGCTCAATTTGCTCCGAAGCTTACAATGGGGTTCACCAGCAAGTAGATGATGAAGATTTGCAGTGAGGAGCGTGTTTGTATTCTCATTTGCTTTGTGAATGGCAATCCAAGCCATTATCACACACACAAAAAAAATCTAATTGTAGCAGCACTTCAAAAATGCATAGAATTGTAATATCAGTAAATAAAAGACATGTACTTTCATTTTTATACAGATGCAAATTCGTTAACAAAACATGGATGTCATTTTCACGAAACGAATATCCGAACAAATGCACCACAAATTTAAAGAAAACAAAGAAATAATGATGAAATTCATCTGTATTCTTTCATTTCCTTTATATTGCTTAAAGAGTTAAAAAAAACTTACCTCTAGCATGCTAATCCCAACCCTTCTTCACTGAGCCCCAGGGGGCGCTAATAGGAAGCTTATCATGGCGCATCCCAGGGCTCGTGCACATGTCTGGTAAATAGAAAAATATACAACATTTCAGACAGACATGCCCTTAATCATGTATAAAACACTTGAATACACAGTGTGTTTTTAAACAATATGTTTCAAACTCCTCCCATTAGTCAATGACATCATCAGTTGTATGTTAACCCATGACATACCAGAGACACAATTCACCACTAGTACCATGGCAATAAACATATTATATAAAAACACATAAATCCCATTCCTTATTCATCCCCATAGGAGTCCTATTATCTAATTAAAAAGTCTATATTAAAGGACCAGTCAACACAGTAGATTTGCATAATCAACAAATGCAAGATAACAAGACAATGCAATAGCACTTAGTCTGAAATTCAAATGAGTAGTAGATTTTTTTTCTGACAATTTTAAAAGTTATGTCTTTTTCCACTCCCCCTGTACCATGTGACAGCCATCAGCCAATCATAAATGCATACACGTACCATGTGACAGCAATCAGCCATTCACAAATGCATACACACTTATTCTTGCACATGCTCAGTAGGAGCTGGTGACTCAAAAAGTTTAAATATAAAAAGACTGTTCCCATTTAGTTAATGGAAGTAAATTGGAAAGTTGTTTAAAATGTCATGCTCTATCTGAATAATGAAAGTTTAATTTTGATTGAGTGTCCCTTTAAGTCTAATTTCTCTACTGCCACCATGTCTGTTGCAAGGAACATGTTTAATTATTTAAAACCTTAATGACTAACTGTAATTTTTCATTCCTATTTCTAATATTAGACTTATGTTATTTTACATTATGATTGTGCATACTCAGTCTCCTTAAAAAAATTCTTTACCAAAAAGTAAATTTTGAGAATAAAAAGCACATTCTAAAAATTAACTGGATAATACTATTGATGCCCTTTAGAAGTTACAATAAAACAAATGTTTTGTAGTGAAACTTCTAGCAGACTATTCAATTTGAATTAGTATCACAGGTGTCTTCAAACTAATAATCACTTATTTAGTCAGTGTAAATGGAGAAAAGTACTCGCACAAGAAAAAGAAAAAACAGAGAGTTGTCTGAGGAGGTTAGAAAGCATGGTCAACATAAAGGCAACAAGATCATCTTTAAAGAGCTTGATGTCCCTGTGAGCATTGTTGCCAATATTATTAAGAAGTTTAATGCACATAGGATTGTAGCCAAGATTCCTTGATGAAAATTGACTCAAGAATGATGAGAAAGATTCTTGGAATGATGGAGAAAGAACCAAGAACAACTTCGAAACAGATCCAAGCCAACTTTGAAGCTCAAAGTGCAACAGTTTCAAGTCACACCATCTATTGTTGTCTGAGTGAAGTTTTGATGCCATTCGATAATTCAATTTATTGTGATAACCTAGGCCTAGACAATCATGTTACTCTATATCTTGATTCCCTAAAATTCCCTGACTCTTGAGTGTGCAGCCTTACTCAATTCAACAGAAAATAGGCCTGCAAATCCCAATAAGTGGTGAGTTGCCTCATGTAAAAGGACAGGGCACTGTAAAATTGTGTTTTTTCTTAATGCATTTCCAATGACTTCTTATATCAGCAGCAGAGTATAAAATGTATGAGACATTTCTTGTTTATGTTTGTTCTTGTATATGAAATAGCTGCTTTTGTTCTTTGAAACCACAACCCATTAAATAGAGTTGTGCTTGCAGGGAAATCAGATCTCCTTATTTTATCACTTCCTGTACACACACATGCTTCTTTATATTAACTCTGTATACCAAATCCCAATACTACGGCCCCCAATATTCAAAACATAAACAGACCATCGAGAAACTGCCTGCTTTGGTTTGTCAGGTTCGCAGTTTGTCTGTCTGTGTTGATATATTTTAATAAAAGGGGCAGACCAGCAGTGTGCCAATGAGTGGTGATGTATCTCCCATAGGAAATAATAGGGATTGCAGCTTCAGCAAAACTCCTCCGACATCGCCACTTGTCAGCACTTACAACAGGTGGGGGGAGGCCATATTTAAAGTGTTCCTACACAGCACAGACAGTGCACTCACTGAAAGCAAACACGGTTTCTGTGTAGGAACATTTCAAATAATGCCTGGGTAACCTAACTGTCACTAAACCTACACTACCTTTTCGCCATTGAAAAGGTACAAACATGGCTGAAACCCTACACGTAACCTGTAATTCAGAGATTGGAATATATTGCACTACTGGTGATGTATCCCAATCAAAATGCAGGTTACTCTCCTGGAACACCCAGCTAACTCCTACAAAATGCCTACATCTATGTCATGTCTTCACTATATCTGACTAATAAAGACAGAAAAACAAAAACTCCCTATTATAACCAAAGGAGCTATGTCAATACATGTATATACAATGTATTCTGGGACTCCCTGCCCTGCTGTATTGTTCTGACTTCCTGCTCCAACCCTTCCCACCTCCCACCTCTATATACTTGCATTCTCTGCTGTTCTGCTCAGTCCCTTCTAGGACTCCCTGCCCTGCTGTATTGTTCTGACTTCCTGCTCCAACCCTTCCCCCCTCCCACCTCTGTATACTTGCATTCTCTGCTGTTCTGCTCAGTCCCTTCTGGGACTCCCTGCCCTGCTGTATTGTTCTGACTTCCTGCTCCAACCCTTCCCCCCTCCCACCTCTATATACTTGCATTCTCTGCTGTTCTGCTCAGTCCCTTCTGGGACTCCCTGCCCTGCTGTATTGTTCTGACTTCCTGCTCCAACCCTTCCCCACTCCCACCTCTATATACTTGCATTCTCTGCTGTTCTGCTCAGTCCCTTCTGGGACTCCGTGCCCTGCTGTATTGTTCTGACTTCCTGCTCCAACCCTTCCCCCCTCCCACCTCTATATACTTGCAGTCGCGCCAAAGGTAAGCCCGTCAGCGCCCGTCCGCGCCTGGACAGCACCCAGCACCAAGAACCATGACTTCCGCACCAGCCACTGCTATAACACCAGCACCCTTCGCTCTCTCAACATCGGTAAATCATCAGCATGCTACCTCGCATCCCCGACGAACACCAGAGGACCATTCACCTGCCGCAACTGCTCTTTCACCGCTCTCCCGACCACAAACCTACCAAACATCAATCACTCAAACAGCCACGAGAACCTCAACTGCATCCTCCTCAACACCTGCTCCATCCACAAGCACACCATCGAAATCTGGAACCTGCTCGACTCCACCTCCCCAGACATCTCCTTCCTCACCAAAACCTGGCTCAACCCCACATCAGCACCAGACATTGCCATCGCCATCCATGATGGCTATAAAATCTCCCACAAAGACCGCAGCAACCGACCTGGAGGAGGCATCGCCATCATCCACAAATACTCCATCCAAGTCACAACCACCTCTGATGATCACTCACCAGACTGGGAACATTTACACTTCAAAATCAAGGTTAACCACAACACCCCCTCCACGGCACCCTCATCTACAGACCTCCAGGACCGTGTCCCGCCTTCTGTAACTCCATCACCAACCATCTTGCACCCCACGCCCTCGCCTCAAAGGACTACATCCTACTCGGTGACCTCAACTTCCATCTAAACAACCCCAATGACCACAACACCACCAACCTCCTGGAAAACCTTGGAACCATTGGACTGAAGCAACTTGTAAATGCCCCAACCCACATAGCTGGACACACCCTTGACCTGATCCTCTCCGCAGGCAACCACATCTCAGTCAACCACATAACCGAACTCCACTGGACTGACCATCACTGTATACACTTCTACTTCAACAAACCCACCATGCACCTCCAGCATCACCACCTGCCCCGCAGAAACTGGAACAACATCACCCAAGAACAACTGCACTTCACCCTGATCAAGTCCCTCCCAGTGACCTCCACTGACGCCAACTCCTCTGCCCGCCACCTACATCGCTGGATCACAGACTGCGCAAATACCCTTACCCCCTCAAGAAACCGCCCATCCGCCAGCCCACCAACAAGGCCAGCTGGTTCAACCCCACCCTCCACAAACGCCACTGCAGACGATTAGAGAGAACATGGAGTTCCAGCAAGTTCCCCTCGGACAAATCCGCCTACAAAGAAGCCGTCACCACCTACCACCACCTCATCAAAACCACAAAGAAAACTGCTATCCTAGACAGAATCCACGCCAAAACCTGTTCACAGTCATCAAGGAATTCTCCAAACCCAACAGTGATACTAACGACATCCCACCCTCCCAGGACCTTTGCGACAACATCGCTACTTACTTCCACCTCAAGATCATCAACATCTACGACAGCCTTGAGCTCCAGAACTCACCACTCACCGCCAACCTACCCACCCCCACCTTACCCAAACCCACCACCCGCCACCGTCTACGGACTACCTGGATCCCCCTCACCACAGAGGACACACTCAGAATCATAAAATCTATACACTCCGGAGCACCCTCAGACCCATGCACATATTCAACAAAGCGGGTTTTACCCTCTCCCACGAACTCTGCCTCACCATAAACAGCTCCATCAAAACTGACACCTTCCCAGAAGACTGGAAGCATGCAGAGCTGAAACCCCTGCTGAAGAAACCCACAGCTGACCCCATAGATCCTAAAAACTACCGCCCCATCTCTCTACTCCCCTTTCCAGCCAAAGTAATCGAGAAGGCCATCAACGCACAACTTGTTGACCACATTGAGACCAACCACATCTTGGACCCCTCCCAATCCGGTTTCAGGAGTAATCACGGCACCGAGACCGCCCTCCTCGCCGCCACAGATGACATCCGCGCCCTGCTCGACCAAGGAGAGACTGCCGCCCTCATCCTCCTAGACCTCACAGCCGCATTTGACAATGTAGCCCACAGCACCCTCCTCACGCGCCTACACAATGCTGGCATCCGCAATAAGGCCCTGGAATGGATCACCTCCTTCCTCAGCGGCAGAACCCAGAAAGTCAGACTCCCACTGTAAGGTGTTAGGGACTCATGTGTACTGTGACTCTATCTCTTTAAATTCTGCACCTATCTCCCTATTTAAGGCCAACCCACAGAAACTACCTCGCTGGCTTATTGAGGTTACTCCCTCCTGCTGTCAGTTACTCTGACTGAGTCCCGTATCTATCCTCTGATCTCCATTGCTCCAGCTCCCCTCCTGCGGTTGTTCTCTTTCAGTCTCTATCCGGCTGCTGATGTCATCAGCTACGGACCAGACTGCCTTACGCTGTGTCCCTGCAGCACTCTGAGACACTTACCATCTCTTCTACTCCAGGCGGTCAGGTACGCTGTGAGCTTGCACCAACTAACCGGTCTGAGCCTTTATTGCAATACATGCTCCTTAACCACCTCTGCCTTCACAAGCACCGGACACACGCTGAGTGAGTACTTCCGATATTGTTATGCTCTGTAGCAGCCGCCTCTCCTGTCTCTGTGGTTAATGTCCATATTCTTAACACACGCTGACAGTCTCAGGCAATAATAACTCACAGAGTTAACCCTGACAGCATCACCTTTGGTTTACTCTGTGTTACACACTAACACTTTTGGGCATAATAAAAGGTGCATTTGAAGTTGTAACCCTGTCTAACCTAAGTTATTACAAGCCTGTTACCTTTGTTATATGACTAGTCTATTCAGCTTTAGTAAAGGATCTGACATAATAAGCCAGCCTGAATAGTATTGTTATACAGTTTAGGAGTTAGCCATACACCTGCTACTACACCTAAACTACCATATAGTAGTCTCCCTAAAATGGATCCTACAGTTGTTACCAACCAGATACAAAGTTTATCTGACAGGATGGACATTTTAACAAATTCATTCCATGAGTTACAGGTGGAGAACCAGGCCCTAAAAGCCTGCCTTAGGGAGGTACTTGCTTCCAAATCTCCACCCACTGATAATCATCCAGAACCACTGGTTTTGGCACCAGAAAAATTCACTGGTAATCACTCCCAATTTAGGGAGTTTAGGAATTCATGTTTGCTTCTATTTGAACTCAAACCCAGGACCTATCCTACAGATAGGATTCGGGTTTTAACTGTAATCTCCTACCTCAGAGGAGAGCCCAGGGCCTGGGCAGATTCTTTCTACGAACAGCAATCCTTTATCCTAGGTTCCTTAGATGGTTTCTTTTCTGAGATGTCTGCGTTATATGATGACCCCTTCAATCAGATGTCTGCTGAAAACTCTCTTAGATCCTTAAGACAGCTCAAAATGCCGGTAGAGTCGTACATTACTCAGTTTAAAATTGCAGCCACGGATTCTATGTGGAATCATGTTTCCTTGAAAAACCAATTCCATTTGGGCTTGTCAGAGGAGATCAACGACGAGCTCTCCCGTACCGGCATTCCTGATACTCTTGAGGAGTTGTACAGTTTAACCATCATGATTGACAGGCGCCTACGGGAAAGACGCTCTGAAAGGGCCAGTTCTGCCAAGAAGTATGTAACTTCACCCACGTATGTTGCCAAGGATTCGGATCAACCAATGGATATTGGGTTCATAAAAGGACCTTTAACCCCCCCCCCCCCAGGAGAAGACAAGAAGGAAGAATTTAAATTTGTGTATGTACTGCGCATCCCCTGCACATATGGTTAAGGACTGTCCTGTTCTAGCTAAACAGAAGATGGGTAAGACATCCAATCTTCATCTCAGTACTATAGTTAACACTAGTACAACTCCTTATTTAACTCTTCTCTTACAGTGGGAACATCACAAGATTAAGGCCACCACTATCATTGACACGGGTTCTTACCGGAATTTTATGCAGCTGGGTTTTGTGAAAAGAAATAAAATACCACTTATCACTAAGCAAAATCCTGTCTCTGTCAAAGTCATTGATGGTAGTCTACTTTCCTCAGGTCCTGTCACACATCAAACCACCATATTACATCTTCTTTTTGACACAGGTTATTCTGATAAGTTATCTTTTGACGTAATATCTTCACCCATGTTTGACCTTATTTTGGGAATAAATTGGTTAAGAGCTCATAAACCTAATATTAACTGGAAGACTCTCAGTCTAACATTTCCCACACCTCATACTGAGGGTGCTTGTAACCTTTTAACTTCTGCTCCAAGGGTTACTGAACTTTCCCTACCCATTCATTACACACAATACTCAGATGTCTTTAATAAAAAGGAAGCAGAGACTCTGCCGCCCCACAGGGCTTATGATTGCCCAATCGATTTGCTACCTGGAGTCTCTATTCCTTTTGGGCATATCTACCCTCTTTCCAAGCCTGAGCTAGAACATTTAAAAAATTACATAGATGACAATTTAAGAAAGGGATTCATTAGACCTAGTACTTCACCAGCAGGAGCAGGCATATTTTTTGTCACTAATAAAGATGGGTCTTTACGGCCTATCGGGGATTATAGAGAACTGAACAGACGCCCAAAAAAGAATAGGTATCCGCTCCCCCTCATCCCCGAATTGATTGAAAGATTACGTGGTGCCTCTATATTCACCAAGTTGGATCTCAGAGGTGCTTACAATCTTATAAGAGTAAGAGCTGGTGATGAATGCTTACTGCTTTCAGGACCAGATATGGCCTGTTTGAATATACAGTGATTCCATTTGGACTGTGTAATGCTCCAGCTGCATTCCAATGTCTCATCAACAACATCTTTAGAGATATTTTGGATGTATACGTTGTTGTCTACTTGGATGATATATTGATCTTTTCCCAGAACCCAGATGATCATAGGATCCACGTTAGAAATTTTTTAGCCAGGTTGAGGGAACATAGCCTTTACGCTAAGTTAGAGAAATGTATCTTCGACTCACAGGAGATCACATTCCTAGGTTATCACATCACGCCCATAGGAATCAGTATGGAAAACGATAAGGTGCAAGCTATTACGGACTGGCCAGTCCCCACTTCTAAGAAGGACGTCCAACACTTCTTGGGCTTTTCGAATTTCTATCGAAAATTTATTCCTGCCTTTGCATCAATAACAAAGCCTTTATCTGATTTAACCAAACAGGACATCCCCTTTAAGTGGACTGCTTCCACTCAGACTGATTTGTTGAAATCCAAATTTTCGAATGCTACAGTTCCCTGATCTGGAGAAACAGTTTATTCTCAAGGTGGACGCTTCGGACTATGCTGTGGGTGCCATTCTCTCCCAAAAGAAATCTTTCAAGGAAGCCATGCATCCTGTCGCATACTTCTCCAGACTCATGCAACAAGCAGAACTCAATTATCCGGTTGGTGAGAAGGAACTCCTGGCGATTAAATGCTCCTTTGACCAATGGCGACATCTTCTGGAGGGTGCCACTCATCCTATCAAAATTTACACGGATCACAAAAACCTGCAGTATCTTCAATCCAACAGAACCCTTTCATCCCGACAGCTTAGATGGAGTTTATACTTCTCCAGGTTTCAATTTACCATTTGATACAGACCTAGAGCTAGGAATGGGAAGGCGGATGCCCTTACCCTCAAGGACAATAAAGTGCTTGTTAGCAAAACGCCTTCCACAGTCATTCCAAAACAAAACTTTGTAGGTATTCTTAATGGCCTCACCACACAAATTAAGTTGGCACAATCATTGGATGGTACCAAACAACTCGTCCAATTACATCAACATACAGACGGCTCCTATATATGGATGGAAAGCTCTACGTACCAGCTACTTTACAACACTCCATACTGAAACTAGTACATGAGTCCCCCCCTTGCTGGACATATGGGAGCCACTAAGACCTTGGAATTACTCAATAGAAACTATTGGTGGCCTCATATGTTCAAATCAGTAAAGAACTACCTGTCTAAATGTGATGCTTGCGCAACTTCAAAACACTCACATCAGAGTTTGATGGGTCTCCTCCAACCTCTGCAGCCTCCGCATTGTTCCTGGCAGTTCGTTTCTATGGACTTCATCATGGATCTTCCATCTTCCCACTCATACACCACTATATATGTTGTCACAGATCTATTTTCTAAGATGGCACACTTTATCCCTGTCTCTGGCTTACCTACCTCAAAGATCACCTTCGACCTTTTCATAAAAGAGATTTTATGCCTCCATGGCTTACCCCATTCAGTATTAAGCGATAGAGGTACACAATTTACCTCCAAATTCTGGAAACACCTTTGTCAAGCTCTACACATGGATCAAAAGCTCAGTACTTCCTTCACCCCCAGACGAATGGCCAGACTGAACGGGTTAACCAGTGGATAGAACAGTATCTCCGTTGTTTCTGCTCTCAGGAACAAGATTCTTGGGCTATGTTCCTTCCTCTAGCCGAATTTGCATACAACAACCATGTCAACTCCTCCACTGGTTACAGCCCGTTTTTATCAACTACGGCTTACATCCCCATTTCGATCTCCTACCACGATTAGATACACATTGCCCACTAGTCAATGACCTTGTTAACGACATCTCCAAGATCTTCACTTCAGTCAGACAACATATATTGGATGCACAATCTACACAAGTGAAATACTACAACCTCCGTCACCGGAAAAGTCCCGAATACGTAGTTGGACAACTCGTATGGTTATCTACTAGGAATCTTAAGCTCCATTACCCTAGTAAAAAGCTTGGAAAACTATTCATCGGACCTTATCCCATCATCTCTATCAAAAACCCTCTGAATGTCACTTTAAAGCTACCTCCCAACATTAAGGTCCACCCTTTTTTTAACATCTCTTTGGTTAAACCCTGTTCCTCCGACACCTCCTCAGCTGCCTCCCAGGATGCCACTTACGGCACATTTCCGGACATCCAATATGAAGTGCAGGGTATCCTGGATTCCCGTATACGTAATGGTACACTGTTCTACCTCGTACATTGGAAGGGTTTTGGTCATGAGGATGATACCTGGAAGCCTGCTTCTAACATTTCTGCTCCTCGGCTGCTATCCCTTTTCCACCGGCACTACCCGGACCGGCCGAGACCTTGAAACCTCGCTGTGGTTTCTTTGGTGGGGGGCCTATGTAAGATGTTAGGGACTCATGTGTACTGTGACTCTTTGTCTCTTTAAATTCTGCACCTTCCTCCCTATTTAAGGCCAACCCACAGAAACTACCTTGCTGGCTTATTGAGGTTACTCCCTCCTGCTGTCAGTTACTCTGACTGAGTCCTGTATCTATCCTCTGATCTCCGTTGCTCCAGCTCCCCTCCTGCGGTTGTTCTCTTTCAGTCTCTATCCGGCTGCTGACGTCATTAGCTACGGACCGGACTGCCTTACGCTGTGTCCCTGCAGCACTCTGAGACACTTACCATCTCTTCTACTCCAGGCTGTCAGGTACACTTTGAGCTTGCCCCAACTAACTGGTCTGAGCCTTTATTGCAATACATGCTCCTTAACCACCTCTGCCTTCACAAGCACCGGACACACGCTGAGTGAGTACTTCCGATATTGTTATGCTCTGTAGCAGCCGCCTCTCCTGTCTCTGTGGTTAATGTCCATATTCTTAACACACGCTGACAGTCTCAGGCAATAATAACTCACAGAGTTAACCCTGACAGCATCACCTTTGGTTTACTCTGTGTTACACACTAACACTTTTGGGCATAATAAAAGGTGCATTTGAAGTTGTAACCCTGTCTAACCTGTCTAAGTTATTACAAGCGTGTTACCTTTGTTATATGACTAGTCTATTCAGCTTTAGTAAAGGATCTGACACCCACCCTTCTCCTCCAATCCCACAGCAATCATCTGCGGTGTACCCCAAGGCTCTTCTCTTAACCCCACCCTCTTCAACATCTACATGGCCCCCCTCGCCGCCATCGTCTGACAACACAACCTCAACATTGTCTCCTATGCCGAGGACACCCAGTTAATCATCTCACTCACCCGAGACCCCGCCACCACCAAGAAAAACGTCCACGAAGGACTTACAGCAATTGCCACCTGGATAAACAACAACCGACTCAAACTCAACACTGACAAGACCGAAATCCTCCTCCTCGGGCCCACCAAATCTGCATGGGATGACTCCTGTTGGCCCATAGCCCTCGGGACACCCTCCAACTCCAACACACCACGCACGAAATCTAGGCATCATCCTCGACTCATCACTTTCCATGGACTGCCAAGTCAACGCCATCTCTTTGACTTGTTTTCACATACTCCACCTACTGTGAAAAATCTTCAAGTGGATCCCCACCGAAACTAGAAAATCTGTCACCCACGCCCTCGTCAGAAGTCGACTGGACTACGGCAATGCACTCTATGCCGGGACCACCATCAAGCTCCAGAAACAACTCTAACGCATCCAGAACACCTTGGCCAGACTCATCCTCGACATCCCTTTCCAAAACCACATCACCGAACACCTAAGGAACCTACACTGGCTCCCCGTCAAACAAGAGAATCACCTTCAAGCTCCTAACCCATGCATTCAAGGCCCTCCACAACATCGGTCCTGAATACATCAACCACCGTGTCAATTTCTACACCCCCTCCAGACAACTCCGCTCTGCCGACCAAGCACTCGCAGTCATCCCCTACATCAAGAAAAAAACAGCTGGAGGAAAATCCTTCTCCTATATGGCAGCAAGGTCATGGAACTCCCTCCCGCTGCACCTCAGACAATCCACCTCCCTTACAAGCTTCAGGAAGGACCTCAAGACCTGGCTCTTTGACTGAATCGAGCCCCTCTCTCCCCCCTCTGATAGCACCTTGAGACACTCATGGGTGATTAGTTTGCCCTTTACAAGTACCCAATAGAATAGAATAGAATAGAATGTTTAAATTGTATGCATTTTCATGTATAATGCATATTAATGTAAGTATTGTATAGAGTTTAAACATGTTTTACATTAATATGCATTATACAGGAAGATGCAAATCATTTAAACATTGTATATACATATATTGTTCCTCTAAACCAGGGTTCTTCAAACTACGGGTCGGGACCCATTACTGGGTCGCAACACATAATAACTGGGTTATGAGTTGTGTGTGCAATTGTGTATGGTGTATGTTAGTTGTCTGAGAGTGTGTGGGGTCTGTGTGTTATATGAGAGAGTGTGTGTGGTGTGGGTGCGTTATACGAGTATGGTGTGTGTGTGTGTTGTATGAGTGTGGTATGTGTGTTGTATGAGAGTGTGTTGTGTGTGGTGTGTGTGTTGTATGAGAGTGTGTGTGTGTGTTATATGAGTGTGTGTGTTGTATGAGTGTGGTGTGTGTGTGTTAGTGTGTATTGTATGAGAGTGTGTGTGTTGTATGCGAGTGTATGTGTGTAATAAGGTACACACACATTTTAGTCACTTTGCCAAAAATGGCAGCGATCTTGTGTATTACTTCAGAAATTTTCAAACCAAGCATAATACGAGGGTCACGAAGGTATGTGGTATCATTGTACTGGGTCTTGGGGGAAAAAGTTTGAAGAACCCTGCTCTAAACTATTAACCCCTTACGTGCCCTTACCACAGTGTAACCTATCTTCACTACACTATTAACCACTAATCTTCCATAACCTATTAAACGAACCACCCCCTAACCTTTTAACCCCTAAACCACCAGAAACTGCCACCGCAAACACCCCATAACCTATTAACCTCTAAAATGCCAATACCCCATTGCAAACACCCCCTAACCTATTAACCCCTAAACCACCAATACCCCATCACAAACACCCCCTAACCTATTAACTCCTAAACCACCACAACCCCCAACACAAACTAGCCCTACACTATTTAACTACCTAATAGCTAACCCCATAAGACCCTTAACCAAACACTCCTTAAGTTACACAAAATAACAAAAACTAAAATTACACAAATTCAAATCAGCCCATAGAATGAAAGCTTTTGTTATTTTGTGTGACTTAGGGGGTTTTAGGTTAGGGATCTTGGGGGTTAGCTGTTAGGTAGTTAAATATTGTAGAGCTAGTTTGCGTTGGAGTTGTGCAGTATAGGGGTTAATAGATTAGGGGGTGTTTGCGTTGGGCTATTGACAATATGGAGGTTAATAGGTTAGGAAGTTTATTGCAGTGGGCTATTGGCGGTTTAGGTATTAAGTAGTGAAGGGTAAGTTTGCGGTGGTGGGTTATGTCATTTAAAGGGCACAACGTTATATTTATTAGGCTTGGTGCTATATATTTAAAAGGGATCCTATACTTTATATCACCATGTTGGTGCTGATGCTGCTTGGAATATTTCACCAGCATCTCCACCTATTGCGATGTACAGTAAAATGGCTCTCGGCAATGCTGCCTTTAAACAGCAATGTTGGCACTTTTGAATATTTCACTGACTTTCTTCACATCGCATCAGATCCCTTTTGAATATATTGTAGCCTCACAGCACTTTTGATCATCAGAGCCTCAGAGAGAAAAATTAAAAAGTAACATTGTATCACTTATCTCTCCTCATGCCACTAGGAGTGTTTTTCTGCGGTCTATTTTTACACAGCTTTTCTATAGCCAATATCTAAGTATAGAATCTTTCACTATAGGTAGGGATACCGCAAGCAAAATTGGCTACTTCAAAAGCTGAAATAAAGGTAAAAACACCATTTGTAAACAATTTAATGCACTCCAACAGGTAAAATGGATCTCTTGGAACACATTAAAGGGGAGAAAATTTTAGGTTACACTGTCCCTTTAAAAATAAATTAAGCTCTCTGGCATACAGAATCTTTCAAAGGTAAATGAAAAAGGAACATTGAAGCAACATTTCTTTAATGTTATGTGCTTAGCAAATAGGATAAAACCTTTGATAAAACTTCAGACACACTCAAGGAATTCCCTGTTAAGCCAATTTATCGAGGATGCGAGATATATTTTATTGCTACGATTATCATTGAATAATTTGAAATGTTATTGAAAAATAAATACTATTTTTGCTGGGCACAGTTAAATACATTGAATACTTTAAATAAAAATGTTGCTGCATAACTTGACATTGCACTTTGCTGTGTACATTTAGTACAAATTTAAATATTGAATATGAATATTATTAATACCAATTTTAATATATTTCCTTTGATTATGATGTTTACATCCTACTTTCAATGCAATTTTCAAACTGTTAATTTGATTGAGCTCTATAGTGTAATGTATGTGTCTCTCCTTTGCATATTGAAATGTAAGTTTTGTCCCTTTTTAAGATACAAACCTATTAAAATAAAATGTGCCTTCATAGAATCCTATGGCAGACCTCAAAGCAAACTAAAGCCTAACTAAAAACAACAAAGCTCCCAATTGCCCTGAAAAGGGCATTTGGATGGGCATTGCCCTTAAAAGGGCATTTAGCTCTATTGCTGCCCAAAGCCCTAACCTAAAAATAAAACCCACCCAATACACCCTTAAAAAATCCTAACACTAACCCCAAAAGATTCATTTACTGGGAGAAGTCTTCATCCAAGCGGCAAGATGTCCTCAACGAAGCCGGCAGAAGTGGCCCTCCAGACGGGCAGAAGTCTTCATCCAGACGGCATCTTCTATCTTCATCCTTCTGACGCGGAGCTGCTCCATCTTTAAGACATCCAGCACGGAGCATCCTCTTCAATCGACGACTTCTTCGGAATGAATGTTTCTTTAAGTGACGTCATCCAAGATGGCGTCCCTTAGATTCTGATTGGCTGATAGAATTCTATCAGCCAATCGGAATTAAGGTAGAAAAATCCTATTGGCTGATGCAATCAGCCAATAGGATTGAGCTGGCATTCTATTGTTCCAATCAGCCAATAGAATGCGAGCTCAATCCTATTGGCTGATTGGATCAGCCAATCGGATTAAAGTTCAATCCTATTGGCTGATTGCATCAGCCAATAGGATTTTTTCTACCTTAATTCCGATTGGCTGATAGAATTCTATCAGCCAATCGGAATCTAAGGGATGCCATCTTGTATGAAGTCACTTAAAGGTACATTCATTCAGAAGAAGCCATCGATTGAAGAGGATGCTCCGCGCCGGATATCTTGAAGATTGAGCCGCTCCGCGTCGGAAGGATGAAGATAGAAGATCCAGTTATCTGGATGAAGAGTTCTGCCCGTCTGGAGGACCACTTCTGCCTGTCTGGAGGACCACTTCTGCCGGGTTCGCTGAGGACATCTTGCCGCTTGGATGAAGACTTCTCCCAGTAAGTGAATCTTCGGGGGTTAGTGTTAGGATTTTTTAAGGGTGTATTGGGTTGGTTTTATTTTTAGGTTAGGGCTTTGGGCAGCAATAGAGCTAAATGCCCTTTTAAGGGCAATGCCCATCCAAATGCCCTTTTCAGGGCAATAGGGAGCTTAGGTTTTTTTAGTTAGGCTTTTATTTGGGGGGTTGGCTGTGTGGGTGGTGGGTTTTACTGTTGGGGGGTTGTTTATATTTCTTTTTCAGGTAAAAAAGAGCTGATTTCTTTGGGGCAATGCCCCGCAAAAGGGCTATTGATAGTTTAGTTTAGGCTAGGGTTTTTTTTTTATTTTGGGGGGCTTTTTTTATTTTGATAGGGCTCTTAGATTAGGTGTAATTATTTTAAATATCTTGTAATTTGTTTTTTATTTTCTGTAATTTAGTGTTTTTTTTTGTAATTTAGCTAATTGTATTTAATTTATTTAATTGTATTTAAATTAGGTAAGTTATTTAATTGTAGTGTAGTGTTAGGTGTTAGTGTAACTTAGGTTAGGTTTTATTTTACAGGTCAATTTGTATTTATTTTAGCTAGGTAGTTATTAAATAGTTAATAACTATTTAGTAACTATTCTACCTAGTTAAAATAAATACAAACTTGCCTGTAAAATAAAAATAAACCCTAACACTATTGTTATATTGTAGCAAGCTAAGGTTTTTTTTTTATAGTTAAGTATTTAGTTTTAAATAGGAATAATTTAATAAATGAAATTAATTTTATTTAGATTTATTTAAATTATATTTAAGTTAGGGGGTGTTAGGGTTAGATTTAGGTTTAGGGGTTAATAAATTTAGAATAGTGGTGGTAATGTTGGGGGCGGCAGATTAGGGGTTAATAAATATAATGTAGGTGTCGGCGATGTTTGGGGCAGTATAATAAGTATAATGTAGGTGGCGGCGATGTCCGGAGTGGCAGATTAGGGGTTAATAAGTATAATACAGGTTTCGGTGATGTCGGGGCGGCAGATTAGGGGTTAATAAGTGTAAGATTAGGGGTGTTTAGACTCGGGGTTCATGTTAGGGTGTTAGGTGTAAACATAAATGTAGTTTCCCCATAGGAATCAATGGGGCTGCGTTACTGAGTTTTACGCTGCTTTTTGGCAGGTGTTACACTTTTTCTCAGCCGGCTCTCCCCATTGATGTCTATGGGGAAATTGTGAACGAGCACGTATAACCAGCTCACCGCTCACTTAAGCAGCGCTGGTATTGGAGTGCAGTGTGGAGGGCAATTTTGCTCTACGCTCACTTCTTTCCTGTTAACGCCGGGTTGATAAAAACCCGTAATACCAGCGCTGCAGGAAAGTGAGCGGTGACAAACTGCAGGCTAGCAACGCACCCCTGTTACACCACAGCTCGTAATCTAGGCGTAAATTATCCAAAATTAAAAAAGTTACTCCTATTCTTATACCCCTGTTAAAACAAAAATGTAACCCCAAAATAAAAAAAACCTAATCTAACAATAAACTACCAATAACCCTTAAAAGGGCCTTTTGTAGGGCATTGCCTTAAAGTTAACAGCTATTTTGCCCTGAAAATAAACAAAGTACCCCCTAACATTACAAACCCCACCCACCCAACCCAACAAAATAAAAAAAACTAACTAAAAAAAACCCATTGCCCATTGCCTCTAAAAGGGCATTTGAGTGGGCATTTCCCTTAAAAGTGCATTCAGCACTTTTGCAGCCCATAAAAAAATGTGGAAAAAAAGCCCTTATCTAAGAAAAAAAAAAAAACACCCAAAAAACAAAAAAATAAAATAACATATAGGTACTCACCATTGATGAAGTCCAGCGATCCATCTTCTTCCCAGCGGTGAAAGGTCTTCTCCAGATGGCTCCATCTTCATCCATCACAGGTCCATCTTCTATCTTTTTGGCCGAGGCGTGGAGCTGGAGCGGTCGTCGGAGGCATGGAGCCGGGGCGGCCATTGTCGCATGTGGTCATCGTTGACGTGGAGGTCCTCTTCATGCAGTCATCCTCCGCACACTGAAGCTTGAATGCAAGGTACCACTTTTATATTGGGGTACCCTTGCATTCCTATTTGCTGAAAAATTCAAATCAGCCAATAGGAAATGATCTGCTTACATCCTATTGGCTGATCAGATGATCAGGTGATATTTTCTAGTCAGCTTTTTACAGCAATGCTGCATGTGCTTCGACATTTGGGTATCATGTACTTTTAACTGTTCAAAAACTGTTAATCTGATTAATGGGCTTGATGAAGTGATACCAGTTTCCCAATCTCTGGTTTCATGTCACTTAGCTCGGGTCTTAAATTGCCATAGTCAAAGATCTGGAGTTGATTTCTTGCTTGGAACATAGGTGTACTACTGCATCAATAAATCAACTTTATAGAAAGTGCATTCTACTTACTAAAGTGCTATGTAGTGCACCGCAAGATTTTTTCTGATGACAGAAGAATTAAAAAACTTTAGACGGTTGACTGTGTACAAAGCTTCTTACACAGGCCTCTACTGTGTCTTGTGTTACTTTGCAATGCTTCTAAACTGTGCAGTTAAAGGTAAGGGGACAGTCTACTTGATTTTTTTATTGTTTAACCCCTTAACGACCAAGGACGTGTCAGGCATGTCCTACAAAAAGATACAGTTAAGGACCAAGGACGTACCTGACACGTCCTCTGGGGTTTCAAGTGCTGGAAGCGATGGTTATTGCTTCCAGATGCTTTCAGGATATAGCAGTGATGCCTCGATATTGAGGCATCACTGCAATACCCTTTTTTAGCATCGGTCATCAATGGTGTCGATCGTTGGTGGGTGGGAGCTGTAGCAGGGAGGCGCGTGGGCGGCCCATTGTTTGTTAATTCCAGTTCCTTTCACTCTGAAATGTGCGCAATGCGGCGGGAGTGTGGGAGGGAAGGGGGGGGGCGTGCATTTGCGCGCACACGTGTGCCACATTTACATAAATATATTGTAAATGTATGGGAAGGAGGGAGAGGGAGGGGGGATAAATGTTGGACATGGGATCTAGGAGGGCGAGGGGGATAGGCTCTTGAGGGGGGCAGCTATACTACAGTAAATGTTTTATTATATAAACATTTTTGTCAAACTGGGTACTGGCAGACAGCTGCCAGTACCCAAGATGGCGGCAAATAGGTAGAGAGGGAGGGTTAGAGAGCTGTATGGGGGGGGGGGATCAGGGAGGTTGGGTGCTAAGGGGGGATCCAACACTGCAGAATCAATATAAAAAATAAAATAAATAATAATAAATAAAATGCTTTTTATTTTGGGTTGTTTACTACACTACACTAAAGTTAAAATTAACCCTACAAGCTCGCTTCAAGCTACCTAATTAACCCCTTTACTGGGCATAATACAAGTGTAGTGCGCAGCTGCATTTAGTGGCCTTCTAATTACCAAAAAGTAATGCCAAAACCATATATGTCTGCTATTTTTAAACAAAGGGGATCCAAGAGAAGCATTTACAACCAGTTGTATCATAATTGCACAAGCTGTTTGTAAATAATTTCAGTGAGAAACCTAAAGTTTGTGAAAAAGTTAGCAATTCTTTCTATTTGATCGCATTTGACGGTGAAATGGTGACATGAAATATACCAAAATGGGCCTAGATTAATACTCTGGGCTGTCTATTAAAAAAAATATATATACATGTGAAGGGTTATTCAAGGATTCCTGACAGATATCAGTTTTACAATGTAACTATGGCTAATTTGAAAAAAAAAAATGTTTTGGAAATAGCAAAGTGCTACTTGTACTTATTGCCCTATAACTTGCAAAAAAACAGAATTTATGCTTACCTGATAAATTACGTTCTCTTGCGGTGTATCCAGTCCACGGATTCATCCTTTACTTGTGGGATATTCTCCTTCCCTACAGGAAGTGGCAAAGAGAGCACACAGCAGAGCTGTCCATATAGCTCCCCCTCTAGCTTCACCCCCCAGTCATTCGACCAAAGGTTAGGAAGAAAAAGGAGAAACCATAGGGTGCAGTGGTGACTGTAGTTTAAACAAAAAAAAATTACCTGACTTAAATGTCAGGGCGGGCCGTGGACTGGATACACCGCAAGAGAAAGTAATTTATCAGGTAAGCATAAATTCTGTTTTCTCTTGCAAGGTGTATCCAGTCCTCGGATTCATCCTTTATTTGTGGGATACAATACCAAAGCTTTAGGACACGGATGAAGGGAGGGAACAAGACAAGTACCTTAAATGGAAGGCACCACTGCTTGCAAAACCTTTCTCCCAAAAATAGCCTCCGAAGAAGCAAAAGTATTGAATTTGTCAAATTTTAAAAAAGTATGCAGTGAAGACCAAGTCGCTGCCTTACAAATCTGTTCAACAGAAGCCTCATTTTTAAAGGCCCATGTGGAAGCCACTGCTCTAGTAGAATGAGCAGTAATTGTTTCAGGAGGCTGCTGGCCAGCAGTCTCATAGGCCAAACGGATGATGCTTTTCAGCCAAAAGGAAAGAGAGGTAGCAGTCGCTTTCTGACCTCTCCTCTTACCAGAATAGATAACAAACAAGGAGGATGTTTGTCTGAAATCCTTAGTTGCTTGTAAATAGAATTTTAAAGCACGAACCACATCAAGGTTGTGTAACAGACGTTCCTTCTTCGAAGAAGGATTAGGACACAGAGAAGGAACAACTATTTCCTGGTTAATATTCTTGTTAGAAATAACTTTAGGAAGAAAACCAGGTTTGGTACGCAAAACTACCTTATCTGCGTGGAACACCAGGTAAGGTGAATCACACTGTAAGGCAGATAATTCTGAAACTCTTCGAGCAGAAGATATAGCTACCAAAAACAAAACTTTCCAAGATAATAATTTAATATATATGGAATGTAAAGGTTCAAACAGAACCCCTTGAAGAACTGAAAGATCTAGATTTAGACTCCATGGTGGAGCCACAGGTTTATAGACAGGCTTGATTCTGACTAAAGCCTGAGCAAACGCTTGAACATCTGGTACCTCTGCCAGACGCTTGTGTAAAAGGATAGACAGAGCAGATATCTGTCCCTTTAAGGAACTAGCTGACAATCCTTTCTCCAATCCTTCTTGGAGGAAAGACAATATCCTGGGAATCCTAATCTTACTCCATGAGTAACCCTTGGATTCACACCAACCCTGATATTTCCGCCATATCTTATGGTAGATTTTCCTGGTGACAGGCTTTCTAGCCTTAATCAGAGTATCTATAACTGACTCAGAGAAACCACGCTTTGATAGAATTAAGCGTTCAATCTCCAAGCAGTCAGACGTAGAGAAACTAGATTTGGATGCTTGAATGGACCTTGTATTAGAAGATCCTGCCTCATTGGCAGTGTCCATGGTGGGACAGATGACATGTCCACTAGGTCTGCATACCAAGTCCTGCATGGCCACGCAGGTGCTATAAGAATCACCGAAGCCTTCTCCTGCTTGATTCTGGTGACCAGACGAGGGAGAAGGGGAAACGGTGCAAAAACATAAGCTAGATTGAAGGACCAAGGTGCTGCTAGAGCATCTATCTATACCGCCTTGGGGTCCCGGGACCTGGACCCGTAAAGAGGAAGTTTGGTGTTCTGACGGGACACCATCAGATCCAACTCTGGAGTGCCCCATCGCTGAGTCAGCTGGGCAAACACCTCCGGGTGGAGTTCCCACTCCCCCGGGTGAAAAGTCTGACGACTTAGGAAATCCGCCTCCCAGTTGTCTACTCCTGGGATAGGAATTGCTGAGAGATGGCAGGAGTGATCCTCCGCCCACCTTATTATTTTGGTTACTTCCGTCATCGCTAGGGAACTCTTTGTTCCCCCCTGATGATTGACGTAAGCTACAGTCGTGATGTTGTCCGACTGAAATCTGATGAATTTGGCCGCAGCTAGTTGAGGCCATGCCTGAAGAGCATTGAATATCGCCCTCAGTTCCAGAATGTTTATCGGGAGAAGCTTTTCTTCCCGAGACAATAAGCCCTGAGCTTTCAGGGAGTCCCAGACCGCGCCCCAGCCTAACAGACTGGCGTCGGTCATTACAATGATCCACTCTGGTCTGCGGAAATATATTCCCTGAGACAGGTGATCCTGAGACAACCACCAGAGAAAAGAATCTCTGGTCTCCTGGTCCAACTGAATTTGAGGAGACAAATCTGCATAATCCCCATTCCACTGTTTGAGCATGCATAGTTGCAGTGGTCTGAGGTGTATCCAAGCAAATGGGACTATGTCCATTGCCGCTACCATTAATCCGATTGTCTCCATGCACTGAGCCACAGATGGCCGGGGAATGGAATGAAGAACTCGGCAAGTAGTTAAGAGTTTTAATTTTCTGACCTCCGTCAGAAATATTTTCATTTCTATTGAGTCTATTAGAGTCCCTAGGAAGGGAACCCTTGTGAGAGGGGAAAGAGAACTCTTTTTGATGTTCACCTTCCACCCGTGAGACCTTAGAAAGGCCAATACAATCTCTGTGTGAGAGTTGGTTCTTTGGAAAGACGGCGCCTGAATTAAAATGTCATCTAGGTAAGGCGCTACTGCTATGCCCCACGGTCTTAGAACCGCCAGGAGGGACCCTAGCACCTTTGTGAAAATTCTGGGAGCAGTGGCTAATCCGAAAGGAAGAGCCACAAACTGGTAATGCTTATCCAGAAAAGCGAACCTGAGAAACTGTGATGATCTTTGTGGATAGGAATGTGTAGGTACGCATCCTTTAGATCCACGGTAGTCATATATTGACCTTCCTGGATCATTGGTAAGATTGTCCGAATGGTCTCCATTTTGAATGAGGGGACTCTGAGGAATCTGTTTAGAATTTTTAGATCCAGGATGGGTCTGAAAGTTCCCTCTTTTTTGGGAACCACAAACAGGTTTGAGTAAAAACCCAACCCTTGTTCTGCCATTGGAACTGGGTGGATCACTCCCATGGTATGTAGATCTTCTACACAGCGTAAAAACGCCTCTTTCTTTGTCTGATCTGTAGACAGACGAGAAATGTGGAACCTTCCCCTTGGAGGAGAACCCTTGAATTCTAGAAGATATCCCTGGGATACAATATCTAACTCCCAAGGATCATGTACATCTCTTGCCCAGGCCTGAGCGAAGAGAGAGAGTTTGCCCCCTACTAGATCCGATCCCGGATCGGGGGCTACCCCTTCATGCTGTCTTGGTGGCAGCTGCAGGCTTTTTGTCCTGTTTACCCTTATTCCCGCCCTGGTAAGGTTTCCAGGTTTCCTTGGGCTGTGAAGCATTACCCTCTTGCTTTGCAGCCGGAGAGGATGAAGCGGGGCCGTTCCTGAAATTACGAAAGGAACGAAAATTAGCTTTGTTCTTTGTCTTAAAGGACTTGTCCTAAGGGAGCGCATGGCCTTTTCCCCGGTGATTTCTGAAATAATCTCTTTCAATTCAGGCCCGAAGAGGGTCTTTCCTTTGAAAGGGATGTTCAAAAGCTTGGATTTAGACGACACATCGGCCGACCAGGACTTTAACCATAGTGCCCTGCCCGCCAAAATGGCGAAACCTGAATTTTTTGCCGCTAACTTAGCTATTTGGAGAGTGGCGTCAGTGATAAAAGAATTAGCTAGCTTTAGAGCCTTAATTCTATCCATAATTTCCTCATATCAGGTCTGGAGCGAGTCTTCCAGCGCCTCAAACCAGAAAGCGGCTGCAGTAGTTACAGGAACAATGCAGGCAATAGGCTGGAGAAGAAAACCTTGTTGAACAAAAATTTTCTTAAGTAGACCCTCAAACTTCTTATCCATAGGGTCTTTAAAAGCACAACTGTCTTCAATTGGTATGGTTGTGCGTTTAGCAAGTGAAGAAACAGCCCCCTCCACCTTAGGGACCGTTTGCCACGAGTCCCGCACAGGGTCAGATATGGGGAACATTTTCTTAAAAACAGGAGGGGGAACAAAGGGAACACCTGGTCTATCCCACTCCCTAGTAACGATATCCGCAATCCTCTTAAGGACCGGAAACGCAGCCGTGTAAACAGGGACCTCTAGGTACTTGTCCATTTTACACAATTTCTCTGGGATCACCAAAGGGTCGCAGTCATACAGAGTAGCTAATACCTCCCTAAGCAAAACGCGGAGGTGTTCTAGTTTAAATTTAAAAGCCAATGTATCTGAATCTGTCTGAGGAGGAACCCTTCATGAATCAGAGACTTCTCCCTCAGACATCAAATTCCTCGCTCCCACTTCAGAGCGCTGTGAGGGTATATCGGATACGGCTACCAAAGCATCAGAATGCTCATAATCTGTTCTTAAAACGGAGCTATCACGCTTTGCAGGTAAGACGGGCAGTTTAGATAAGAAGGCTGTAAGAGAATTATCCATGACTGCCGCTAAGTCTTGTAATGTAAAAGGGTTAGACGCACTAGAGGTACTAGGCGTCGCTTGCGCGGGCGTAACTGGTTGTGACACTTGGGGAGAAGCAGAAGGGCTACCCTCGTTACCTTCAGTCTGAGAATCATCTTGGGCCACATTTTTAAGTGCAACAATATGATCTTTAAAGTGTATAGACATATCAGTACAAGTGGGACACATTCTGAGAGGGGTTTCCACCATGCCTTCTAAACACATTGAACAAGGATTTTCCTTAGTGTCAGACATGTTTAACAGACTAATAGTATACACAAGCAGGCTTGGAAATCACTTTAATCAAATAAAAAACACAATTTGAAAAAAACGTTACTGTGCCTTTAAGTGATAAAAAGAGCACACAATTTTACAAAACAGTGAAAAATGCAGCAATCCTTTTGAAATTTTTACAGTATGTACCTAAAGCCTTAATAAGATTGCACCACAAGTTGCAGAACGATTAACCCCTTAATGCCCAAACCGGAGCAGCCTAAAGCCCACACCTAGTTAAAATTATTACAGCACCTTGCCACAGCCTTGCTGTGGCCCTACCTGCCCTTAGGGATCAGATTTGGGGGATGAAAGCTTCTTTAAGGCCCTCAAACAGCAGCAGGACCCTCCATGTGAAGCAGCATGAACTTCTCTGCAATTCTAACTGTGCATCTGAGGCGCAAAATTAGGCTCCTCCCACTCCATTCCGGAGCTGTGAGGCCTAAGAAATCACTCCTAATTGAGTAAAAATTAGCCATGTGGATAATAACCCCAGAAAAAACCCAAAAGGACTTCAAAGTGTCTTGCAAACAATATTTTCCTCAGCTAAACAATCGATTGCCCTGAAAAAGTGTCAATCAGCATAATTAGCCCTGCTATGTAAGCATTCAATTCCTTACTAAGTCTGTGAACATAGCTTACCGTCCCCTCATGGGGATATTGTCAGTCTCTTCTAGCATTATCTCAGTCTTGTCTAGAAATAAATGACTGAACATACCTTATTGCAGTGTACTCTGCAAACTGTTCCCCCCAACTGAAATTTTCTGGTACTCCTCAGTCCTGTGTGGGAACAGCAGTGGATTTTAGTTACAACATGCTAAAATCATTTTCCTCTCAGCAGAAATCTTCATCACTTTTCTGCCAGAGAGTAAATAGTACAAACCGGTACCATTTAAAATAACAAACTTTTGATTGAAGATAATAAAAACTACAATTCTAACACCACATTCACTTTACCCTCCCGTAGAGAGACCCTAGTGCTCAGAGCCGGCAAAGAGAATGACTTGGGAGTGGAGCTAGAGGGGGAGCTATATGGACAGCTCTGCTGTGTGCTCTCTTTGCCACTTCCTGTAGGGAAGGAGAATATCCCACAAGTAAAGGATGAATCCGTGGACTGGATACACCTTGCAAGAGAAATAGCAAAGAACATGTAAACATTGGGTATTTCTAAACTCAGGACAAAATTGAGAAACTGTTTAGCATGGGTGTTTTTTGGTCATTGTAGATGTGTAACAGATTTTGGGGGTCAAAGTTAGAAAAAGTGGGGGGGGTTCCATTTTTTCATCATATTTTATATTTTTTATAGTAAATTATATGATATGATAAAAATAATGGTATCTTTAGAAATTCCATTTAATGGCGAGAAAAACGGTATATAATATGTGTGGGTACAGCAAATGAGTAAGAGGAAAATTACAGCTGAACACAAACACCGTAAAAATGTAAAAATAACCCTGGTCCCTAATGGTAAGAAAATTGAAAAATGGTCTGGTCACTAAGGGGTTAAAAAGATAGATAATGACCTGTCTTCTACCTTTTCAGCTTTGGATAAACAACATTGGTATGTTAATATACTTTATAACCTCTAAGATTGCCTGTTTCTAAGCCCCTGAAGGCCACCTCTTATCTTATTGCTTTTCTTTAGCTTTTTACAATCTTGCACACAGCCAGACAGTGCTAGTTCACATATGCCATATAAATAACATTGTGCTCACACCGGTGGAGAATGATAATGGTTATGCAGGAACACACACTAATTGGCAAAAAGGCAAGTTTGTAAGTATATTAATATAACAGTGTTGGTTATGCAAAACTGGGATAATGAAGGGATTATCTATCTTTTTAAACAATAACAATTTTTAAGTACACTGTCTCTTGAATAATCCATGCTAATGTACAGTGCTGGCAAAATAAAGAATGCAAGGCTACAGTACAAGTGGCTGCCATTTATCGTAGTGTAAGTTGCTGATAAAACCAAACAATCATAGAAGAAAAAGTCTTGACAAAGCCTTGGCAAAGAGCAGTAAAACGTAAAATGCAACTCAAGAAAGTTGTTTTGCTTTGTGCATTTAGGATAAAGCACAACAAATTATGATAATTATACTTGGAGGGGTCCACAAGCATCCTCCTCCACTCCTTTCCCACTATCGCCCCCTATGGTAATTCTAGTGCCTCTCATTCACCTCTTATACCTATTAGCACCCCCTCAGTAACCCCACCACCCCTGGGGGCAGTACCACCCACTTTGAGAACCATTAGTTTATTTTATACTTTAAGTGATGGTAACTATGAATTTGAATACACAAATGTGGGGTTAATTTACCAAAGGAGGAGGACATTTCTGCCCCTGTCCACCCTGCGTGTGCAAGCTGCCCCTGCTTGTGCTTGGCCAATGGAGGAGGGACTGTCAATCACTCCAGTTGGACAAGGCTGGGGGGATTGAAAAACGCCAGTTCAGAGTGGGTGTATAGGTTAGAAGAAGCAATCTGATGACTTCTTCTTTTTAACTATGGGCTGTAATCTTGCTCATGTGACCCTGCAGTCGAAGGCGCTCAAAATCACAGCTTCCTAAATGGAGCCACAATATGGATTTGGCACCCTAATGGCACCCTAATGAGAAAGCAGAGTAAGTAGGGATGCTTCATACAAAACCCAAAGTAATAATTTGTTGTCCTTTCAAGTGTTACTGCTTTAGACCTAGTTGGCAAATGTCTGTCTAGCTGTCCATCTGTTAGTCTAGCTCCCTATCTATATCTGCCCATCTGTCTGTCTATGTATATCTGTCTGGCAAGCTGCTCTCTAGCTATATATGAGCTTGTATAACACATAATCAGTGCAAACCCTTCTTCTACGCACTTGGGGGTAGATTTATTAAGCAGCGGATGCTGCTTCCTACCACCATTGTTTCAGGCTTGCCTGAAATGTAAGTTAAGAAGCAGCGGTTGTATGACCGCTGCTCTTTAACTTATCCGCCACCTTTTAGGTGGTGGACTGAAATCATCCCGATCCGATCAGGATGATTGACAGCCCCTGCTAGCGGCCGATTGGACGCCGGTGAGCAGGGGGCGGCATTGCACAAGTTTAACCATCTAATTATGACACAGATCCAAATTTCTGGAATACTACCTTAATCCCACAAGGAGGGAACTCTGGTAACAATTTACACATCGTCAAACCATCAACTTAGCGCCCCCCCCCCCAATTCCTCTCCTGTTAATTTTTGTCATTTCACTAGAAATGCTTGTGCAATGGTAAATCTACCCCATAGAGTCACAAAACAAATGAGATCATGAAATAGGGAGAACAAGAGAAAGGGAAGATATGTTGTGCTACATTTTTTATGAACACATCTCAGCTACCATAGTTATCTTATATAACTTTAGTCTTCATGTGCTATTAGACTCGTCATTACCAATTGTGATAACTTTGCAGTTCTGTACATGTCATATCTCACATACAGAACACCAACATTATTTTAAGCTATACGACTTATTCTGATTAAAAGGGTTTGTTTAATTATCTCCGGTTTCTAACATAAAAGCCTACATCAATGGAGTTAAAACTTTGCATATCTGATTAAAGGTTATCTTGAAAACATCATTATTTGGTTTAGTCACCATGGTAACTGTTTTAACAAAAAAAAACGAATTTCCTGACTAAAATTATACAATGTGGTTTGACATAGTAGGAATCGTATATGTGGTTGAGCATTTTTATTTAGATAATAGACTGGATGAACAATTGCAATTTTATATATTTTATAAACTTTACCAATTATACAACTTTTGTTTATTTCCTTTATTTTTGTGGGGGCTTTTTAAGCATAAAGGAGCTGCTGCCTCTGGCACATTTTACTTCCTTCCATACGTGAGCTTTACATTTATTATTACTGTATTTGTTATTAACAGGCAGCAGTCATGCTTGCAACTAATTTATTCATTGTTTTTCCATGTTGGGTTAAACCGTGCATTGTCAGAAACCCAAAACACCATTTTGTAGTGTGGTCTCTGCTAAATAAATAATGGCACCAGTTGTATCTTAATGGGACATTGTACACTAAAATGTCTTCTCTTTATTGTGTTCCCAGTTTTCCATTTTACCTGCTGTAGTGTATTTAAAGGGACACTCAAGTCAAAATGTTATGATTTCAGATGAAACATGCAGTTTTAAGACACTTTCCAATTTACTTCCATTAGGAAATTGTGAACAGTCTTTTTATATATACATACTTTCTGGGGAACAAGATCTTACTGAGCATGTGCACAAGCTCACAGGTTATATGTATACTAGTATGTGATTGGCTGATGTCTGTCACATGATACGGGGTGCCAGAATAAGAGAGTAAAAATGCATTTGTCAGAAAAAAATTCTAGTGCTATTGCATTTTCTTTTTATTATGCACTTGTAAATTATGTAATTCTACTGCAGAGTAGTCCTTTAAGTGTTTACAAACAGTTCTTTTACCTTTATTTTTCCTGTAGAAACCGTCACCTACACTGAAAATATGAATAGCAAACACATTGTCTATAGAAAGGCTATGTACACATGAGACAATGGGGCATATTTATCAAGCTACGTTTGCCCCTTGTTTCTGGCGAGCCTTCAGGCTCCCCGGAAACAGAAGTTATGAAGCAGCGGTCCATAACTGAGGCCGCGGACAGAAATCAACCCGATCGAGGTGTAGGCAGGTGTGTGATTGGACTTCCGTTTGGGGTGGAGCTTGAGAACAGCATGCTCCAGAGCTGTGCGGTGACCAAGCACCGCTGAAAAAATCTTACCCGAGCTTTCTAACCACTTACCCCAGCAACCTAGTGGGGATATCAGTGTGGTAATACTCGCAGCCAGGAGGCCCTGGCTGTAGAGAAGCTGGAAAAGTCCCTATCTTTTATTGGACTGAATGTGTGCTGAATGAGTACCTGGCAGAAGGCACAAAGCTAAGCGGCAACATCCTGGGGTAATTAAATATCCTAAATACCCCCTACCTGGCTGTTAGAGTTCCGGAACCAGTGTGTGGTAGCTGGTTGCTGTACGGAGGACAAGGACCCGACACGCCACGGACAGCTTCCTGCAGTGCCTGACAGGAAGCCGGAGGAAAAGCTAGTGCCGGTGAGGAGGTTCGTCGCTTCGCGGAGGGATCCGTGCTGGGCCGACCAACCTCATCGGGAGCTGGGCTGCTGAGTCAAGGCGGTGGACCGGGTTCCTTGGGTTTGCTGGGAGCGAACACAGCCGCTTTGGGATAATCCGAGTGCCAGCACCAAACCGACGGGGAGCCTCTAGAAATTGTTGCTGCCGCAAGTATCACTACTGTATCTGCCTTTGTTTGTCATTAACTTTGCCAGACCGGCTGGTCTGAAGAGAGTCAGTTAACCTTTAAAGAGATTACTGTGTATTATGCTCTATGTCGGATACGCTGTTCATATATTTACTCAGGTCACCCTACTCCTTATATTTGGTATATAGGTGTTCTCCTATAAGGTGGCCTTACTAACTTTAGCTGACTGTTGAGGCAAAAATCCTACAAACGGCCTACTTCACTTTCTCTGTCTTTCTAAAGGGAAAGTTAAAGTCTGGAGGAAAACGAAAAGGATAAAAGCCGAAGTGAAAAGGGGAAACCTGATAATTTGCTATTCATACTTGCAGGGTGCTAATTAAGAGACATAAGAATTGTACTTTTTGAAGATCTTAAGGACATTTGTTTGGTATATGTGAAATTTAAAACCTTCATGTGAATATAGTATGAGGGGTGGCTTATTATCCCTATGTGCTACTTTTACTTTTACTTTTACTGCAATACATATATGTTAAACATATGGTTTATCTTTACCTATCTATATGTTGGAAAGTGGTGGTAACACCAATTTTTACCTTACCGGTTTTTCTATGCTGAATTTGATAATTGAATAACATTTGCTAATATCTTTGCTTAATAGGCTGACTTGCCATTTTCTAGACAATTGTTTTTTTTTTTTTTTTTTTTTTTTTGGCTATCCACGAAATTCCAAGGTGAAGAAGGGAGAGAAGGGGAAGAAAAAGGGAAGGAAAAAAAAAAATCTCATATTTTGGGTTACTTGCTCATTAGGATTTATATATTGTAGCAGTTTCAAGAAAGATCGTTTTTTTTTTTCAACATTGGCTAGATTATAGGTGAAAAGGGAAGGGGACAAGAGGAAGGGGAAGGCAGGGAATTTATATAAACACTTGACAGGCTTAAATTTTTCTTTTTTCTGTGTTTTTGCTTTTTTTTTTTTTTAACCCCCTAGTTGGGGGATCACCTTATAATTTAAGATACTCACATTTATTAAAGGAGAAAAGGGGAGAAAAGGAAGAGAAAAGGGAAAAAAAAAGGGAAAGAAAGAGGACCCAGAGGTCCATCACTTCAGCTAGTATAGCTTTTTACTTTCACAAGTGTTGTTTTTCGTGTCCTTGCAGTGGCAAGGCTCTTAATAGGTTGGTTCACATTTAGTATTAAATTTTCACTTGCACATTTAATCTATGGAAAAATTCGTCACACTGACGAAAAGAAATTCACCGGTGATGCCTGCTAGAGTAAAAGATAAAAAATCTAGAACAAATGATACCAGTCTTGATGTTACATTAGGTGAATTAACTCCCCCTTCCCTTGATATTCAAATGTTGATAACACAGCTATCAGCGGTGTTCTCACCTCAATTTGAAATGATTAAAAAAGAAATTGCGGGTATGACTACTGAATTGTCGTCCCTCTCCACCGAAGTCAGGCAGTTTTCTGCTAGGATCGGTGAAGCAGAGGACAGAATTTCTGACCTTGAAGACCGTATAAATGCTCAGGAAGTAATCATTCAAAAGCAGGATACCACAATTCTGAGTATGCAATTGCGCCTGGAGGATATGGAAGACCGCTCCAGACGTAATAACATACGCATTGTAGGACTTCCAGAAACTATGGAATATGAGGATTTAATGAAATTCACTTCATCTGAATTACCTTTAGCGTTAGGAATGCCAGCAGATTCTTTACCCATAGTAATAGAGAGAGCACACAGGATTGGTCCTAAGAGAACACAGTCTGACGGCACACCTAGGAGCAGAATGTGTATATTCAAAGTATTAAAGTTCCAAGACAAACTGGAATTATTAAAACTTTCTAGAAAGAATGGCCCTCTACAGCTGGGCAATAACAAGATCCTACTCTTCCAGGACTTCTCTAACGAGACGTCCACGAAGAGAAAGCTAATGGCTCCATTCTGCTCACAACTAATAAATAATGGATTTAAAGCCCGTATGGTCTACCCGGCCAAGGTAATAGTTGAAGATAGGGATTCTACACTTGCTTTTCAGGATATTGAAGATATCAAAAGGTTTATTAGTTCAAAAATTATAAAATGAAAATTGATACAGCCAAGTTATGCTTTATTATGAATAGATTAATGTTCGCCAGGCTATTTGTGGTATATATGTGGATGAATGGGGTGTGTGTTGGTAGATGTTATGTCATTTTAATTATTTTTAAAAAAAATTTTCCTTTCCTCCCCCCCCCCCCCTTTTTTTTTTTTTTTTTTTTTTTTTTTTTGTCCCTTTTCTCTCTCTCTTCTCTCTCTCGGCTATGTTTCATCCTTGGGAAAGTAGGAATGATTGAGTTAAAAGATTTTTTTAGGATGAAATGACTGGATTAAATTTATGTTCTTGGAATGTAGGAGGTATATCCTCCCCTAAGAAGAGAAAGCTTATAATTAAAACTCTTGCTAAGAAGAGACCAGATATTGCCTATATTCAAGAAACCCATCTTACCGATATAGAAGCTGCAAAACTCAAAATTAAATGGGTGGGTGAAGTTGTTGCCGCGGCAAGTATAGACAGGAAATGTGGAGTAGCGTTTTTATTGCATAAAGACCTTGACTACAAAATTTTACATATAGAGAAAGATCAAGAGGCAAGATATATCATACTCCAAATTCAAATCAATCAAGCAGTATATGTCTTATGTAATGTATATGGGCCCAATAAAAATAGTAAAAGTTTTTGGGAAAAAATAAAAATTAAGATCTTTCCCTTCGTGGGGGAAAAACTTATCTTAGCAGGGGATTTCAATATGACACTTTTTCCAGAATTAGACAGGTTCTGCAATACAGATGCTAAAGAGTATAAGAAAACTGCCAAATATTTTAGAACATTTTGCACAAAGTTGAAACTGGTCGATATCTGGAGAGTTAAACACCCTGATTCCTTGACATTTACTTGTGAATCGAGAGCCCATAGAACTTTTTCTAGGATCGATTTGTTTTTAATATCTGAGACTCTTTCAATTGTTCAAACTAATCCGGGAATTGGTGACATATTGATATCCGATCATGCAATAGTTCATCTCACTCTTCCCTCTTCATCTAGTTTCTCGAAAAGAACGCAATTTTTATATTTTCCACGATATCTTTTGAATAGTCCCAGATTTTCTAATTGGCTTAAGCAGAAATGGAGGGACTACTGTACACATAATATTGCTTTCTTCTCGGCTGATAGAATTGAGACTTTCTGGGAGACGGCCAAGGCTGTCTTACGAGGTGAAATTATGAGTTATCTAATAAATAGTAAGAAAAAGGCTAGGGCTCGAGAACTTCAGCTTTCTAATAGTGTTAGAAATGCTTACAGAAAATTTTTTGAGGAGCGTTCTATAAGTAAGTGGAATAAATATCAGGAGGCGAGAAGAGAAAGAGATGTTTTTTTAGACCAGAAATCCCATATTGAAGAATCAAAACTCAATAGCCAATTTAGAAGTCTTTATGGAGATTCAACTAAATACCTAGCAAAATTAATAAAAAATAGAAAGAAAAAGAATTTTATTCTAACTATGAAAGAAGATGGTGTATGCCATACAGAATCAATGGAAATTAGCAGAATTCTGTTCTCCTATTATCAGAAACTATATTCGAAGCAGGATAGTAATGTATATATACAAGAGAGATTTTGGTCAAATATAAAGCTACCGCAAGTTCAGGAAGAGGATTTGATATTGCTTAATGCTCCAATCGAGGCAGATGAAATAAAAAAAATGATAGATAAGATGCGACTAAATAAGGCCCCCGGCCCAGATTCCCTCCCGATAGAATTTTATAGGATACTAGCCCCGGAAATCATCCCTACATTGGAAAGGTTGTTTAATAGCTACTTCCAGTCAGATAGCTCCATCTCTTCTTACTTCTTAGCCGCCAACATCACGTTAATTCTTAAAAAGGGTAAAAATCCGGAAGAACCAGCCTCTTACAGGCCCATATCTGTGTTGAACACAGATTATAAAATTCTGATGGCTATTATATCTGACAGGCTCTCCTCATTGCTGGATAACATTATCCATACAGATCAAACCGGTTTTATTAGATCTAGGACTTCTATTAAGAATGTAAGGAAAATAGTGACTTTTTTGGATTATTCTCATTTTTTAAATGAGAAAGGAAAAAAGAATTGGATAAATGATTGTGCGATTCTTTCCTTAGATGCTGAAAAAGCATTCGATGCTATATCCTGGGCCCATTTAGTTAGAGTACTACAGGAATTTGGCTTTAAGAATCAATTCTTACAATTTATTCAAAAAGTCTATAGAAATCCAATTTCCTTTCTTATTGTGAATGGCCAGCTATCTCAAAAAATCACTTTAGGACGGGGAACAAGGCAGGGTTGCCCATTGTCCCCTCTCTTATTTAACTTGGCACTAGAACCCTTAGCTATTCGCCTAAGAAATGTGTTAGAGGGAATCAGTATGGGCTCCTATATTCTTAAGATCCTGCTGTATGCAGACGATCTATTGGTATTCTTAAAAAACTCCGCTCATTCAATTCCAACCACATTACAATGTCTAGATGAGTTCAGTTCGTTTGCGGGTTATAAAATAAACTTTAATAAAAGTGAACTCATGTGGATTAATAAATCTAGGAATAGCCTACAAGACCATCCATTTAAAGAGGTTGAGGCAATAACTTATTTAGGTATAGTACTTCATAAAAATCCGAAAAATTGGTATCGGTTGAACTTTTCACCATTATTTCTTAAAGTCATATCAGATTTGGAGTTATGGATGACATTTCCACTATCTATCACGGCCCGTGTAAATCTAATAAAGACATTCATTTTCCCTCGTTTACTTTACCCTCTTCAGAATCTTCCACTTTTTATTCTTAACAAGGATCTGCGTAGACTATATTCCTGCTGTTCCAAATTTATTTGGAACAACAGGAAACCACGTATTTCTTTAGATAGACTTATGCAATGCTTTGAAGCAGCAGGCCTTGCTTTTCCCAACTTTAAATTATATAATTGGGCTTGTCTAGCCAAAACGGCGATGGATTGGATTGTGGAGAAAGAATTAGTGTCGTCTATAGAGATGGAGACTTATATGGTTTCTCCTTGTGCCCTGAAAGCGATATTACATTGTCCTATTCATCTTTTACCAATACAGATACTCTCGCTAATTTCCATTAGAAACATTGTCGCGGCTTGGCAGAAGTGTTGTATAAGCTTGGAAGTAGATTACTCATTTTCGGTATTTTTACCGATCAGAGGAAATCCTCAATTCTCTCCCGGGCTTAAACAAATAGTTTTTAGAGAGTGGGCTGAAAAAGAGCTTAAATATATTTGTCAGATTTTGCCGCAAGATGGGCAACTAATTTCCTTTGGGATTCTTTCTCAACATTTTCAGCTACCTAGTTCCAACTTTTTTGCTTATTTACAGGTCCGTCATTTTATTAATTCATGTAAGTGGGATATGAGTGAATTGAATGCATGGTCGGATATCAATCTATGTCTTCAAAAATTTGCATTAGAAAACCCGTCCATCTCTCTTTTATATGATATTATGCTTTCTAAACAAGCATTAATCCTGTCAAATAAATTGATACTATCTTGGACTCCCTTTTTCCCTTCAATTGATTTTGGTAAAATTCAACGTAGTTTGATAAATGTAAAAAAATGTGAAATTCCTAGGAGTTGGAGAGAATCTCATCTAAAACTTATTAATAATTATTATATTTCCCCGTTAAGATTAGCTAAGTTTTATTCTACTTGCAACGGGAATTGTCCCCGATGCAACAAATCGAAGGCTGATATTTTACATATGTTCTGGTATTGCCCAAAAATTATACAACTATGGCGTAAGGTAGAATATTGGTTTAATTTACAATATAAATCAACTATTATCCTGTCACTTGATGAGATAATCTGGTTAGATGCTCCCAGTAATAGGGGCTTTTATGCTCATACTTTAAATAACATCATACTAGCTGTTAGACACCAAATTCTTAAACATTGGAAGGACACTTCAGCTCCTGGATTTTCGCAGATTTTACAAGAGATTCAAACTCAAATCATACATGAGTCAGTCCATCTAGAAACTATATCAGAAAAGAGAATAAAAATTTTCATAGCAGGCTGGCTCCCGATTATCAAAACATACCCCTTAGCGATACAAAAAGTTATTCTGATGCCATTCTTGTCTTCAAGCTCTTTTATGGACTTTGTAGCTTTAGATCTTTTCCCACATACATGGATAACTAATTATAGAGAAATATAAGGCTAAGTTTAGGGGACATAGATTTAGTCACAGACTTAAATTAGTGAGAGAGGATTTTGAGAGCTCCCTTTTCCCCCCCCCCTTCCCCCCCCCCCCCCCCCTTTTTTTTTTTTTTTTTTTTTTTTTTTTTCTTTCTTTCTTTTCTCTTTTTGGGTTGTATGTGTGTATGAATAGGTAGTATGTGGGTATGATCAATATTGTTCTAATTTGTTTTGAAAAGGGAAAAAAAAGAAAAGAAAAAGCCAACATTTTGTACAAATTATGCTATTTGAGAGTACATTTTTTCCAGCTAATCAATGTATCTATGAAAAATGTATTTTTCGTTTGTTTGTTTTATGCTTTTCTATTGCTGTTACACCTGACCCTGCAGGGTATGTAAAGGTGGGATCTTTATTGGATTGTACTCTGTGTTGGAAATAAATAAATGTTATAAAAAAAAAAAAAAGAAATCAACCCGATCGAATACTATCGGGTTGATTGACACCCCCAGAACTGCTTCTGCAATGTTAAATGCTGACAGTGTATGCTGTCGGCATTGAGCCATGTCTGGTGGACATGATCCGCTACAGTGGATCATGTCCGCCAGATATGTATAAATCAGCCCCTATATGTCAGTAATTTATATAGGTATCATAAATGTAAAATATATTAAACCCATTTATGCACACTGTAATCTCCAAGATAGATCTCTTGGCCTTCCCTTAATAGACTCACCAATGAAATTGTGCTCTTCGTACAGGAGGCTGTTGTTAATAAATTGGAGGACACATCCCTTAAACCTCAAGAATTTACTTGTGCATCCAACAGAAGAAAGGTGAATAGATTCTCTTTTCCTTTAACTGTGATGTGGCTCATTTCTCTATCCCGGTTTGGCTATTCAAGTGAAACTTAGTTTTCTTTGAATCTACAGGTAAAATGGACCACTGGGGGAACCAATAAGAGCACAATTTCCCTTTAATATGGTAACCATATGTTTCAAAGATGCTGGTTGTCCTGATTTTGTAAAAAATAAGTAGGAATAATAGATGATAAAAGATGGGGAGACTAACCAGTACCCCATATTCCAATCTTATTTAGGCTTATTGGCAACATTTTACCAGTGTCCATGTTTTCATACACTTTAGCAGTTTAGTGATGTTCTCCTCTGAGTAATTTATTTTAAATATGATAGTAGGTTTGTTGCTCTCATTTTTATTTATAAAGTTTTTTTTTCCATATGATATTTTACTTCCATTTGTATCTTGGCAGCAGGGCAGTACAGCAACCGAGATTGTCTCATTTTATTGCATATTCCTATTGTATTAGAAGGACTTTCAAAGTTCTTTTTACTACATTTTTTTAAATATTATTTTGTACTTTATTCTTAAAATTGATATTTTCTCTTGCTTTTTTCTTCCTAGATTGGATTTACATTTACATTTTTTTTGTTACTTGGGAATCTCTGATGTTTATTATTGTATTATTCATACCAAGCGGTAGATTTATGAAACAGCAGATGCTGCAATCTACGCCCGTAGTTTCTTGGAAACAAAAGTTAAGAACTTCCTTAACTCGTCCGCCACCGCTGAGGCGGTGGATAGCAGTCGTCAAGATCAGATACGATCAGGATGATTGAGACCCCCTTCTAGTGGCCGTGAATCTGCAGGGGGCAGCATTGCAAAAGCAGAGCTGGCTCACCTGAACCCCGCGTGCGAGAGCACAGTGTTATCTATATGACACACATGAACTAACACCCTCTAGTGGTGAAAAACTGTCAAAATGCCCTGAGAGAAGAGGCGGCCTTCAAGGAAATTAGCAAATGAACCTCCTATTTTTAGCTTTCAACTAAGAACATCAAGAGAAAAAGGCAAAATTGGTGATAAAAGTTAATTTGGAAAATTGTTTAAAATTACATTCTCTATCTGAATCATGAAAGTTTATTTTGGACTAGACTGTCCCTTTAATAAATCGACTCCCAAATGTTTATTTGATAATTTTGGATGTGCCAGTGAATCTGTTGGTGGTCTACAAATAATTAATAATAATATGTTTTTTTATTTCTGGACATGTCTTGATATATTAATGACTTTAAATAGACAGTAAACACTTTGAGATTGTTATATAAAGTGTTTATATGTAGTAAAATAACTTTGCAATATACTTTTAATATCTATTTTGCTCCCTTTTCTTATAATTTAAAGGGACAGTCTAGACCCAATACTTAATACTTATTATATTTATACTTATTGTTACATTGCAACAGGTTCCACATCTATAAGCTTATAAGAAATACATTAAACGTTTAAATAATCATCGTTTGTTAGCATCCGAAAGTAGCCAAGCTCTGCCCACAGCTTTCTTTTGGTCCAGCTAGCCGTTTTGTTTTATGATAGTTTAGCAGTGCACATTTATTATTTTTCAGTTAGCTATTTCAAATTGCACATGCACAAATCAGCTTCTGCAAGTAGAAAACGTATTCATGAGTTGATCACGATTGGAGAAACTTAACATAACAAAATATACAGACAACAGGTGGGCGGATCTTGGTGGCCATTTTCAGCTCCTAAAAAACAATGAATATTTAAATGTTTCATGTACTTATAGATCTGGGACCAGTTGCATGATGCTTCTCTGGTATGTAACAATAAGTACTCAAAATGATGTTTTGGGTCTAGACTGTCCCTTTATGTCTGAAAATTAGCCTTTTCCAATTCTGAGAAGAAATAACCCATATGCCAGGCTTCCAAAGCCTAACCATGCACCATATCTGCCCCTAACATGCTTCAACAGAGATTATAATAAAAGGAACTGTAAAACGATGGATAATTTGTGATGAGCAAACCTTGTTTAATCCAGTAACAAGTCCAGATTGTCTCTTCCAAATAAAATGAGTAGTGGGTGGAGTATGACTACTGAAAAACAATTGCAGCAAACAAGGTGATATTGTATTACAAACATTTTCACACTCACTTAGTATGTTAGTTTATTGCAATACGGCATACAAATCTTGTAATTACAATGGGCTTTATTACAAGTGGAGAGAAACTGATAGTGCACAATCTTATAATACAAGTGCAGGGTAAAAAAGGTTTACCAGAGAATTTATTTAGTGCAGGGTGCACTATACTATCGTTCAAATTACAAGTGGTGAGCTAAATGTTACGCTCAAGTGCATATATATATATATATATATATATATATATATATATATATATATATAGTAAACACACTCTGTTTGTTTTAAAAAAATAAAAAGACTTTATTTAGAAAAAATAGTTAAAATCCATGAAACAACATGTAAACACATGTAATACAAGTTACAGGCCTGTAACAGGGTTAGAACAAACAGCCAAACATGTTTCAGGCCGAATTATTTAAAGACATAATTACCTGACAATTACAGGCACCTGTTGCATTGTTAACCCTTTACTGTTGGGATAAATGCAACATATTTTTTGGTCAAAAATTAAACTGTAAATATTGAATAATACAGAAAACAAATAATTTTAACAGATAATAAACCTTATTTTGGAATTAATCCAAATTAATAACCAACTATAATGTTAATGTTATTGGTAATGTTGCTAATAGTAATAATAATAATAATAATCACCGTTGTTATACAAAGAAAGCTGGAAAGCTGGAAATAGGACTTAAAGGGACAGTAAAGTCAAAACTAAACATGCATGATTCAGATAGAGCATGCAATTTTAAACAACTTTCCAATTTACTTTTATCATCAAATTTGCTTTGTTCCCTTGGTGGTATTTTTGAAAAGTCAACCCTAGCTAGGTTCAAACTGATTTCTAAACAGTAGAAAACCACCCCCTAGCTCAGAGCATTTTGAAAGTTTTTCACAGTTAGACTGTGCTAGTTCACATGTGTCATATAGATAACATTGTGCTCACTCCCGTGAAGTTATTTAGTAGTCTTCACTGATTGACTACACTGCATGTCTGTCAAAGGTACTTAGATAAGGATGCTGTCTGCAAAGGCTTAGATACAAGGTAATCACAGAGGTAAAAAGTTTATTAATATAACTGTGTTGGTTATGCAAAAACGGGGAATGGGTAATAAATGGATTATCTATCTTTTTAAATAAGAAAAATGTTGGTGTAGGCTGTCCCTTTAAAGTCTCAGATACATTATACATTTTAATTATAATAATGAAACAAATCCACATCCAATATGGAATTTAGGCCAAAGGGGTGCTTGGTTTGAAGATTAAAAATCCAAAACACTTCCCTTTCGTCTAAAAGTCTCTCCCTATCTCCACCTCTCCTTTGTCTAGGGTCTATACCATGAACTGTTAAAAAAGAATCATTTGAATTATGTTTCTGTCTGAAATGCTTTGCTATAGGTGTCGTGCTTTCTGGGTTCCCTATATCTCTTAGATGTTGTAACACTCTATCCAGTAGGGCACGCTTATTGCGCCCTACGTACTGTTTTCTACACCCTTGACATGTCAATAGGTATAGTGTGATTCTGAAATGTATGTCATATTCCCTGTTAATAGTCCTTAATGCAAATGTTGTCCCTTGTTCAATATGTGTACTTGCATTTAATACAACCTTTTCTCCTAGAAAGCCAAGTTTGATTTTTATTTTGAGGTAACATAGACAGTGCTAATGTACTCCTCAAAGTCTTGGCTTTGCGAGCAGAGAAATGGCAACCTTCTGCAACAATCCTATTCAACTTTGCATCACTCTTAAAGGGACACTAAACCCAAATGTTTTCTTTCATGATTCACATAGAGCATGCAATTTTAAGCAACTTTCTAATTTACTCCTATTATCAATTGTTCTTCGTTCTCTTGCTATCTTTATTTAAAAAGCAGGAATGTGATGCATAGGAGCCGGACCATTTTTTGGTTGAGAACCTGGGATATGCACCTGGGATATGCTTGCTTATTGGTGGGTAAATGTAAGCCTCAAGGGGTCGATCCGATAAAAATCGTCGCCCGCAAAAGCCGGCGACGCCAATATTTACGCTGGTTTGGTATCACATATACGGCGTAACCTAGAAGTTACGCGCGTATATTTCTGCTGTCGCCCGTAGTTTTTTGGGCTATAGGCAGGTATACCAAACCAGCGCAGTTTGGTATCCAATATGCAGCGTAAGGACTTACGTGGCGAAAATGGAGAAATCTTACTCCATTTTCACCTCGCCACAAAAAGCAGCCGTAAGAAGCCTTACGCTGACTATTGGAGCCCCGTAACTCCCTAAACTGGCTGCTAAAATAAACCTAACACCTAACGCATGCGCAATGTCTATCTCCCTGTCAACCGCGATCTTCTAAAATAAACCTAACACCTAACGCATGCGCAATGTCTATCTACCTGTCAACCGCGATCCCCCCCCCCCCCCGAAATCCCTAATAAAGTTATTAACCCCTAAACCGCCGCTCCCGGACCCCGCCGCCATCTACATAAACTAACCCCCTACTGTGAGCCCCTAAAACCGCCACCATCTAACTGATCTATCCCCTAATGTGAACCCCTTACACCGCCGCCATCTACCTTATCTATCCCCTAATTAGAACCCCTTACACCGCTGTTATCTACCTTATCTATCCCCTAATTAGAACCCCTTACACCGCTGTCATCTACCTTATCTATCCCCTAATTAGAACCCCTTACACCGCTGTCATCTACCTTATCTATCCCCTAATCTGACCCCTTACACCGCCGCCACCTATATAAAAATTATTAACCCTTAATCTAATCCCCCTATACCGCCGCCAGCTATATTAATATTATTAACCCCTAATGTAAGCCCCTTACACCGCCGCCATCTCTATTAAAATGATTAACCCCTAATTTAATCTACCTACCCCGCCGCCAGCTATATTATCTATATTAACCCTAAGTATATTATAGTTAATATAGGTATTACATTATATATATTAACTATATTAACCCTAATTATATTAGGGTTAATATAGTTAATATAGTTACTATAGTATTTATATTAACTATATTAACTCTATCTAACCCTAACACCCCTAACTAAATTTATATTAAATTAATCTAATTCATTTATAAACTAAAATATTCCTATTTAAATCTAAATACTTACCTATAAAATAAACCCTAAGATAGCTACAATATAATTAATAATTACATTGTAGCTATGTTAGGGTTAATATTTATTTTACAGGTAAATTGTTAATTATTTTAACTAGGTATAATAGCTATTAAATAGTTATTAACTATTTAAAATATACCTAGTTAAAATAATTACCCAATTACCTGTAAAATAAATCCTAACCAAAGTTACAAATACACCTACACTATCAATAAATTAAATAAACTACAAACATCTATCTAAAAATACAATTAAATTAACTAAACTAAATTACAAAAAAAACAAACACTAAATTACAAAAAATAAAAAAAAGATTACAAGATTTTTAAGCTAATTACACCTCTTCTAAGCTCCCTAAGAAAATAATAAACCCCCAAAATAAAAAAAAAATCCCTGCCCTATTCTAAATTAAAAAAAGTTCAAAGCTCTTTACCTTACCAGCCCTTAAAAGGGCCTTTTGTGGGGCATGCCCCAAAGAATTCAGCTCTTTTGCATACAAATACAATACCCCCCCATTACAACCCACCACCCACATACCCCTATTCTAAAACCACCCAAACCCCCCTTAAAAAAGCCTAACACTACCCCCCTGAAGATCTCCCTACCTTGTCTTCACCACACCGGGCCGAACTCCTGATCCGATCCGGGTGATGTCTTGCTCCAAGCGGCAAAGAAGAATTCTTTCTCCGGCGACTTCTTCCTCCAAGCGGCAGCAAAGTCTTCATTCTTCCGGCGGCATCTTCAATCTTCTTTCTTCGCTCCAATCAGCCAATCATATTGAGCTCGCATTCTATTGGCTGTTCCGATCAGCCAATAGAATGCAATCTCAATCTGATTGGCTGATTGGATCAGCCAATCGGATTGAACTTGAATCTGATTGGCTGATTCAATCAGCCAATCAGATTTTTCTAACTTAATTCCGATTGGCTGATAGAATCCTATCAGCCAATCGGAATTCGGCGGACGCCATCTTGGATGACGTCATTTAAAGGTACCTCATTCGTCGTTCAGTCGTCGGCCGGGATGGATGAAGATTGAAGATGCCGCCGGAAGAATGAAGACTTTGCTGCCGCTTGGAGGAAGACGTCGCCGGAGAAAGAATTCTTCTTTGCCGCTTGGAGGAAGACATCGCCGGAGGAAGAATTCTTCTTTGCCGCTTGGAGCAAGACATCGCCCGGATCGGATCAGGAGTTTGGCCCGGTGTGATGAAGACAAGGTAGGGAGATCTTCAGGGGGGTAGTGTTAGGCTTTTTTAAGGGGGGTTTGGGTGGTTTTAGAATAGGGGTATGTGGGTGGTGGGTTGTAATGGGGGGGTATTGTATTTGTATGCAAAAGAGCTGAATTCTTTGGGGCATGCCCCACAAAAGGCCCTTTTAAGGGCTGGTAAGGTAAAGAGCTTTGAACTTTTTTTAATTTAGAATAGGGCAGGGAATTTTTTTTATTTTGGGGGTTTATTATTTTCTTAGGGGGCTTAGAATAGGTGTAATTAGCTTAAAAATCTTGTAATCTTTTTTTTATTTTTTGTAATTTAGTGTTTGTTTTTTTTGTAATTTAGTTTAGTTAATTTAATTGTATTTTTAGATAGATGTTTGTAGTTTATTTAATTTATTGATAGTGTAGGTGTATTTGTAACTTAGGTTAGGATTTATTTTACAGGTAATTGGGTAATTATTTTAACTAGGTAGATATTAAATAGTTAATAACTATTTAATAGCTATTATACCTAGTTAAAATAATTAACAATTTACCTGTAAAATAAATATTAACCCTAACATAGCTACAATGTAATTATTAATTATATTGTAGCTATCTTAGGGTTTATTTTATAGGTAAGTATTTAGATTTAAATAGGAATATTTTAGTTTATAAATGAATTAGATTAATTTAATATAAATTTAGTTAGGGGTGTTAGGGTTAGATAGAGTTAATATAGTTAATATAAATACTATAGTAACTATATTAACTATATTAACCCTAATATAATTAGGGTTAATATAGTTAATATATATAATGTAATACCTATATTAACTATAATATACTTAGGGTTAATATAGATAATATAGCTGGCGGCGGGGTAGGTAGATTAAATTAGGGGTTAATCATTTTAATAGAGATGGCGGCGGTGTTAGGGGCTTACATTAGGGGTTAATAATTTTAAGATAGATGGCGGCGGTGTTAGGGGCTCACTTTAGGGGGTTATAGATATAATATAGCTGGCGGCGGGGTACGGGAGCGACGGTTTAGGGGTTAATAACTTTATTAGGTTGCGGCGGGGTACGGGAGCGGCGGTTTAGGGGTTAATAGCTTTTTTATTGTTAGGATAGTGAGGGGGTATAGCGGATAGAGGGTTAGACGTGTCGGGCTATGTTAGGGAGGCGTGTTAGACAGTGCGGGTGATTTAGACTTTAGTCAGGTTTTATAGGCGCCGGCAGTTTCTAACGGGGCGCAAGTCACTGGCGACTCCAAAAATCTGTACTTACGCAGATTTCTGGACATCGCTGGTTTGTGAGACTTGCGGCACTTTAGCAAGTGACGGCGCCGCATATTGGATGGCTCGAGTTGCGAGCTGAAACTGCGGGCGACGTGGGTTCCCTCGCTTGCGCCGCAAACTGCGATCTGTATCGGATCGCGCCCCATATAAGCAAGCGCTATCCATGGTGCTGAACCTAAAACGGTCTGGCTGCTAAGATTTACATTCCTGCTTTTAAAATAAAGATAGCAAGAGAACGAAGAAAAATTGATAATAGGAGAAAATTAGAAAGTTGCTTAAAATTTCATGCTCTATCTGAATCATGAAAGAAAAAAAAAATGGGTTCAGTGTCCCTTTAAGTATAGATAAACAATTTCGTACAATGTTACATAATTTTTTTGTAGTCTTTGCTATAACTAGTAACAAAAATTGGTCTGCTGTTATTTCTTTTTATCAATTGTTTCTTGTTTTTATTTTTGTGTAATAGATCTTCTCTATTCAATACGTCTACTCTGGACTTAGTATCTTTCAAAAGATTTATAGGTATTAATATATATTTTACAAAAAAAATAATTATATAAATATATATTTTTTTTAAATAAAAATAACATTTTCTTCTTTCTTCTCGGGTTTGGCACATTTTTTATAAAAGAGCACCCCATTGAATTCTATGTGGTACCTGAAGTCCTGAGGTTAGAGCACAAAGGGTTTTGCTTGTGTGCTAACTTTTTACTTAAAGGGACACTGAACCCAAAAATGTTCTTTTGTGATTCAGATAGAGCATGCAATTTTAAGCAACTTTCTAATTTACTCCTATTATCAAATTTTCTTCATTCTCTTGGTATGTTTATTTGAAAAGCAAGAATTTAAGTTAAGATGCCGGCCCATTTTTGGTGAACAACCTGGGTTGTCCTTGCTGATTGGACAGCACCAATAAATAAGTGCTGTCCATGGTTCTGAACCAAAAATTTGCAGGCTCCTTAGCTTAGATGTCTTATTTTTCAAATAAAGATATAAAGAGAACGAAGAAAAATTGATAATAGAAGTAAATTTGAAAGTTGCTTAAAATTGCATGCTCTATCTGAATCATGAAAGAAAAAATTTGGGTTCAGTGTCCCTTTAAACGCGCGCTAACCTGCCTGCAGTAATCTTTTACTTTGAGCACAATTATAGCGCAAGCAAAAAAAAAAATTTTGTGTGCCACTTGTAATCAGGCCCATTATATATTATACCCCTTACATTTTATATGTTGCTGTCAGGCTATGCGTGATACTTTTTGGACTTTATAGATTTTTTTTATCTTCTCTGATAATTAAATAGTTTCTTTTTTATGGGCATTGTAACAATTAATCACTGTCTTTTAAATTTAAGATTATCAGTGAAATTAACACTATAGTAACTGTCAGATAAGATTTTCACCTTATGACTGGGGGTTGTTGTAATTTTCTGTTGATATCCTGTCAATATGTATCAGTTACTGTTATGAATGGGAGAATGTACGTCTTTTGGTTAACTGCACGTTTGCAGCAAGGCACTCTGTTCCCTTTTGCGTGTGTTTTATCTTTGCCTTGTTTTTTTTGTTTTTTTCAATACTTGACCCTATTATGGGGCCTATTTATGAAAAGCCTGTCGGACATGATACGACAGTGAGGATCAGGTCCGACAGACCTCGCTGAGTGCGGAGAGCAATACGCTCTCCACATTCAGCATTGCACCAGCAGCTCTTGTGAACTGGTGGCGCAATGCCGCCCCCTGCAGATTCGCGGTCAACCGGCCGCTAGCAGGGGGTGTCAATCAACCCGATTGTATTCGATCAGGTTAAATTGCGGTAATGTCTGTCCGCATCCTCAGAGCAGGACAGGTTATGGAACAGCGGTCTTTAAACCGCTGCTCCATAACTTGTATTTCTGGGCCCCTATGTCTCTGGTGATTAGTTGTAGAATAATAAATCTGGCAGTCATTTCTTTGGATACTTTCTTTGGCTGGATTTATTTGGAAGCATTCATTACCTGATTCAGATAGACCATAAAAAAATTAAACAACTTTTAATTTGACTTTGATTATTTTCTTCATTCTCTTGGTATTCTTTATTGAAGGAACAGCAATACCCTACTGGGATCTAGCTGAAGACAAAGAAATCCAATGAGAAAAGACATATATGTACAGGCAGCAATCAGCAACTAGCTCCCAGTAGCGTATTGCTGTTCCTGAGCCTACATAGGTATGATTCTCAACAAAGGATACCAAGAGAATTAATCAAATAGACAATAGAAGTACATTGAAAAAAAAATAATAATATTGCATGCTCTATCTGAATCATGAAATTTAAATTTTGACATTACTGTCCCTTTTTTTAATAAAGCAAAGTGATACTATTGATACATTGTTTACTCATTTATAAGACAGCCTTATTTTAAGTTCTGTTGCTTAAATTACGTATGTTGATGCATCTAGCACTTTTTTTAAAACACATTATCTAAATGATTGTTACAAACTTTAAAAAAACTTTTATAAAATATCAATAATCAAAAAACTTTTTTTGATCAAGAATTGACTGGATACAAATGTTATGCTTCAAGGTAATAAGTTTATTTTGCTAATCTGTAAACATATTTTAAAAAAAACAACAACTCATAAATGTTTATTTGTTTAAATGTAAACTGAACATAGATGTCCAAAGATATATATATATATATATATATATATATATATATACACACACACACACATATATGTATATATATATATATTAAAAAAAAAATAAATATATATATATATATATATATATATATATATATATGGTATATACTGTATATTAGGATATCCTGATACCCTGTTACTGGTACTGTAATTGCAGGGATATGGGACACACACATATATATATATATATATATATATATATATATATATATATATATATATACACACACACACAAAGAGAGAAGCGCTCTACCAGAAACGAACAACAGCTCATCAGCTGGTTCTCTGGCAATTTACCACCCAGAAGCAGCTCTAATCCTATTGGCTGATTGGAACCTTTCAGCCAATAGGAATGCAACGGACGCTATCTTGGATGACGTTACTTGCATTGAAGGTCCAGTTTACAGCGGCGACTGTTTTGAAGAGGAGCTCCA